>NW_019268533.1:2405292-2407754 GCF_002738365.1 Cucurbita moschata
TTTTTTTCAGGTACGTGAGGCGTCGAGTCAAGAGAGGGCGCGTCGATCGATGTGGGTTGTCACAGAGGAAGCGTGTCCCGGGGCGTCAGTCTAGTATATTGAATAGTTCACTTTGACCTTAATGTTTCTTTTCTTGTTTTTACCTGGGCACTTATGTCCTTTTAATAAAGATACGTTTTTCTTTGAAACAAATGACTTCCTTGAAATTCTCGCTTATACATTACATGTCATACAATGTTAGTCACGGCTTAAGGATTATGTTTTTTTCCGGGTCGTGACAAATTTGGTATCAGAGCACCAGGACATAGGTCCTGTAGACACTTAGGTTAGAGAGTCGTATCCTCTGTGACGCGCCCATCAATCACGTGCTGCTCGCGACCAGACAGTCTCACGAATGAGAGTCGTATCCTCTGTGACGCGCCCATCAATCACGTGCTGCTCGCGACCAGACAGTCTCACGAATCTGAATTGTATCCTCTGTGACGCGCCCATCAATCACGTGCTGCTCGCGACCAGACAGTCTCACGAATCTGAATTGCGAAATTAAGAGATAAGATATGAAGTAGAGAGTTTTCTTTTTCATGACTGTTCTCTTGTGTTTTACAACACATTTCCTAGAGGATGAACCCTGTATGTAATGTAACCACAAAGTTTTCATTGTGGTAGCTAAATGGCACCTAAGAGGAGTGGAACCTATCTCGGGCCTGGACCTAGAAGGGGAAGAAGAAGAGTCGCTCAGAACACTGATGTCCCGTCTCCTGAGGCGGAACAACCTGTACCTGAACCTCAAGAGGAGGTTGAAGAAATGCCTGAATGGTTTGAATGTCCTATACCACGGGCACCAAGGTCAGGAATGAGTCAGAGGAGAGCAGTGACTCAAGACTTACCGGACGCAGACTCTACTGCTCCTCCTCCTGAAGCGGTCCCATCAGTGCCCACCGATAACGTGGAGGTTCCACCTAGACAACCAACAACTATCCTCACTACAGATGTAGTACAGTCTTTTATGTTAACCTCTATGGAAAACCAGGCTCAAATGGCTCAGATGATGCAAACACTGGTCACTAACCAGGCCATGATGCAACAGGCCATTCAACAGGCAACGCTGCAACAGACAACATTACAACAGACAGCAATGCAACAGACAGCCACGCAACAGGCAGCAATGCAACAGACAGCATTGCTGGGAAACAGAGACTCTGGAACTATGACCATAGAGGCTCGTTATCTTAAGGATTTTTAGAGGCAAAAACCGCCTTCCTTCGAAGGTGGCAAAATAGATCCTATTGCAGCAGAAAATTGGCTTGAGGCCATGGAAAAAGCCTTCTTTTACATGAACTGTCCGCTGGAATATCAGGTTCACTGCGGAACGTATATGTTGGAAGGAGAGGCTCATTTGTGGTGGAAGGGTGCTAAGAAGTTGATTGCACCGCTTGGAGAGCCTATCTCTTGGCCTCAGTTCAAAGAGGCTTACCTCCGCAAATACTATCCAGTCGCTGCTAGAATGAAGCTGCAAGCAGCATTTCATGAACTCAAACAGGGTGACCTATCTGTGGAGGATTATGATCAGGAGTTTAATAGATTGTCTAGATTCTCTCCTATATATGTCAGTACTGAAGAGCTTAAGGCTGAACGTTTTATCGCCGGCCTAAGGGAGAACATTAGAGGTTATGTGGCATCACAGGCATCCTCAGACTATACAGCAGCTCTTAAGATGGCTACCCTCATAGATGCACCTCGCACTGACAGATTACAAGCAGGGTCAACCCAAAACTCCCAGATCGCAGTCCAGGGAAAACAGATAAATCGAAATCATCCCAGGACTAACAGACCACCCCGTGGTGGCACTGCCAATCGCGGAAGAACCCTAGCACAGAACAGGAATCAATGTCCTAAGTGTCAACGTACTCACCAGGGAGAATGTCGCCTGGGGACTAATGTATGCTATAATTGTGGCCAGATGGGACACTATGCAGCAAATTGTTCTCAACGGAGAGACGATGTCACTAATCGACCTGTAGCAAAGAATCAAAGGGGTCGGGGTGCCCAACAGCAGCAGGGGCGAGCTGTAGCCCATGCAACTACAGGCAGGCAGGCCGATGCACCTGACGCGGTTGTTACAGGTACGCTACCAGTCTTTGGTCACTTAGCTTTTGTACTATTTGATTCGGGTTCTACACACTCATTTGTGTCCGAGGAATTCGTTGACCTAGCACACCTAGAAAAAGAACCCTTGGAGACCATTCTATCAGTGTCCACCCCTACTCACGAGTTATTAATGGCTACACATAGAGTTAAAAGAGGTAATGTGACAGTGTCGGGACGAGTCTTAGAAGCTACTTTAATAGTTTTAAGCATGCAAGACTATGACATCATTTTGGGTATGGATTGGCTAGGCGAGAATCGTGCTCTTATTGATTGTGAAACTCGAATAGTTACTTTCAGACTCCCGTCAGGGGATA
>NW_019268533.1:2407764-2410390 GCF_002738365.1 Cucurbita moschata
TCAATTGAGAATAAGAGAAGAAGATATTCCCAAAACAGCTTTTAGAAGTCGCTATGGACATTATGAATTTCTCGTCATGTCCTTTGGACTTACCAATGCACCAGCCGTCTTCATGGAATTAATGAACAGAGTGTTTAAAGAATTCTTAGACACTTTTGTTATAGTGTTTATTGATGATATCCTGGTGTACTCCAAGTCAGAAGCAGAGCACGAAGGGCATTTGAGAAAAGTTCTGACCATACTAAGAACACAGCGACTGTACGCTAAGTTTTCCAAGTGTGAATTTTGGCTGTCTGAGATAGCGTTTTTGGGTCATGTGGTGTCGAGTAGAGGAATCACAGTAGACCCAGCTAAAATTGAGGCAGTGATGAAGTGGCCAAGACCGACCACAGTCACTGAGGTACGAAGTTTTCTGGGACTAGCTGGTTACTACAGAAGGTTCGTCCAGGATTTCTCCAAGATATCTTCAGCATTAACTCAGTTAACTAAGAAAGGCAAGCCTTTTTTGTGGACATCAGCCTGTGAGCAGAGCTTCCAGGAACTCAAGGAGAGGTTAGTGACAGCTCCAGTCCTCACAGTCCCTGATGGATCAGGAAATCTTGTGGTGTACAGCGACGCATCGGGAAAAGGTCTTGGATGCGTGCTCATGCAGAAGGGTAAAGTGATAGCTTATGCTTCCAGACAACTGAAGGAATATGAAAGGAATTATCCTACTCATGACCTCGAGTTAGCAGCAGTGGTGTTTGCACTAAAAACGTGGCGACATTATTTGTATGGAGAAAAAATTCAAGTATTCACTGATCACAAAAGTCTTAAGTACCTGTTCACGCAGAAGGAACTTAATATGAGGCAGAGAAGATGGTTGGAATTAGTAAAGGATTACGACATCGAGATCCTGTATCATCCAGGCAAGGCCAATGTTGTGGCGGACGCATTGAGCAGAAAGGCAGTTCACACTTCCGCAATGATCACTAAGCGGGAGAGAATACAGGATGAGATGAAGAGGGCTGGAATCGATGTTGTAATCAAAGGTGGTACTGCTCAGATAACACAAATGACCATGCAACCTACCTTGCGAAAACGTATTATTGACGCTCAGAGGTCTGACGAACACCTTGGAAAGCTGTGGAATCAGACGGAGATTGAAAGACCAGTGGGGTACTCAATCTCTTCAGATGGGGGTCTGCTGTGGAAAGATCGCTTATGTGTTCCCCGTGACAAGAAAATTCTTAAGGATATTATGACAGAAGCTCACGATACTTCTTATACGTTCCACCCTGGAAGTACAAAGATGTATCAAGATCTTAAGGGATGTTATTGGTGGCCAGGGATGAAAAAGGAGATAGCAGAATTTGTAAGCCGATGCTTGACCTGTCAGCAGGTGAAGGCCCCGAGACAGCGTCCAGCAGGACTGCTGCAACCCCTAAAGGTCCCGCAGTGGAAATGGGAAGCAGTTTGCATGGATTTTATCTCTGGCTTGCCCAAGACTAAGCAGAACTTCAACGTAATCTGGGTAGTTGTTGATAGACTTACCAAAATGGCTCACTTCATCCCAGGCAAAACCACTTATCGTGTGGATCGGTGGGCTCAGCTGTATATCAGAGAAATAGTACGCTTGCATGGTGTACCGGTGTCTATAGTGTCTGATCGGGACACTAGGTTCACTTCTCAGTTTTGGAAAAGCCTCCAAAAAGCATTGGGGACTCAGTTAAAGTTTAGTACAGCATTCCATCCTCAGACGGACGGACAGACTGAAAGATTGAATCAAATCTTAGAAGATATGTTGCGAGCTTGTGTCTTGGATTTCGCTGGGTGCTAGGATGAACATCTACCTCTGATAGAGTTTGCTTATAATAATAGCTATCAAGCGACCATCCAGATGGCCCCTTTTGAGGCGATGTATGGGCGTAGGTGTCGAACACCAGTATTTTGGGAAGAAGTAGGCACGCAGCAGCTACTGGGACCGGAGTTGGTTCAGGTCACCAACGCGGCAGTGCAGAAAATTAAGCAAAGAATCCTCACTGCACAAAGCCGACAGAAGAGCTATGCAGATTTGCGTAGAAGGGACCTCGAGTTCGAGGTGGGTGACCATGTGTTCGTGAAGGTAGCACCTATGAGAGGGGTGATGAGGTTTGGAAAGAGAGGGAAGTTAAGCCCAAGGTTTATAGGCCCTTTCGAGATTCTAGAGAGAGTCGGGGCCGTGGCGTATAAGATTGCTCTACCACCAAACCTTGCCGCCGTTCACAACGTGTTCCACGTATCTATGCTGCGAAAGTACACCTCAGGCCCTACTCACGTGATTGAACACGAAACCCTCCCTCTTCGGGAGGATTTGTCCTACGAGGAAAGACCCAGCAAAATTCTGGCTCGAGACACTAGGCGTCTGCGCAACAAAGTTATTCCCTTGGTAAAAGTCGCATGGGGTAACCATCGACACGAGGAGGCAACCTGGGAACGAGAAGAAGACGTAAGGAGAACCTATCCCGAACTCTTCCAAGGGATACCAACTTTCGGGGACGAAAGTTTATAAGAAGGGGAGAGTTTGTAACGTCCAAAAAAAAAACGAAAAAAAAAAAAAAAAAAAAAAAAAAAAAAAAAAAAAAAAAAAAAAAAAAAAAAAAAAAAA
>NW_019268533.1:2410839-2421954 GCF_002738365.1 Cucurbita moschata
CAGACCATCACGGCACATGAAACATCCTTAGAGTACCCTTAGGCTACTTGTGTGTGGATGGTGATATAGCTTCGTGGGGGACCAGCGGGTTCCTGATCAGGACTCGATTGCTCGATAGCCGTTTAGTATGGGAAACGGGATACCCACGTCGTAATTGACCGTTTAGCTGGATGGAATAGGGGAGGTAGCCCTCCCAAATACAGGGGGATTATCATGGGTCTAGGGGGTTGCAGCTCACTTCCTAGGCAAGACCCCAGATAATCTCATACCCATGCCGAGGTAGCCACTCGTAAGGCACCAGTCCAACACAGGTTAGCATAAAAGGAACTCTATGGGTTTAAATAAAAGGTCTAAGAACCAAAGAAGTCCAAAGGGATAAGTTCCAAGAGAGTAAGCCCTAATGAGGTAAGGCCAGATTCAGTTGTTCTAGAGCCAAAGGAAAGTCCGTGATCGTCTGCTAAGTTTAGGGTGCGATAAGAGCCTACAAGTAGGTGGCTTACTGAGTATAATTTTTATACTCATTCCTGTTATACCTTTATTTTTTTCAGGTACGTGAGGCGTCGAGTCAAGAGAGGGCGCGTCGATCGATGTGGGTTGTCACAGAGGAAGCGTGTCCCGGGGCGTCAGTCTAGTATATTGAATAGTTCACTTTGACCTTAATGTTTCTTTTCTTGTTTTTACCTGGGCACTTATGTCCTTTTAATAAAGATACGTTTTTCTTTGAAACAAATGACTTCCTTGAAATTCTCGCTTATACATTACATGTCATACAATGTTAGTCACGACTTAAGGATTATGTTTTTTTCCGGGTCGTGACAACTATTCTCTTTTCATAAAAAAGAAGAAATAAATATTTCATTAGGGACATTTTTGATTCATCCCGAGAGTTGGAATCCTACAACGGTAGTTATTTCATTTTCGATTCATCCCGAAAGTTGGAATACTATATTCCACAATTGTTTTTTTATCCAATCAGTAGTAATCAAATAGAAGGGGCAGTTATGTATCAATTTGAATCTCTTTCATTTCATTTAAAATGTGATAGTATAAGAAGGGAATGTACATGAACCAGATTATTTTGGTTTCTTGGCATATTTTATGGAACAGGAGAACAATAATGAATCCAATAAGAAAAAGGAAAGAAAGAAAAGGAGGGACCTAAAGGCTTAGAATTCACACATTTTAATCAATTACAGGGTTAAGAGAGATCCAATTTACTGACCTGCTGCTGCAATTGGGGTATGAACAGCTGCAACAGTTGACACCAAGGAATCAACTCCACAAATATTCCTTCCTCTGCAGATCCTGTAGTATCCATTTTCTCCCCATGAGTTTTTGATGATCCAATAGTCAGCTGAGCCATAACCCACCAGCAAAACTCCATGATCCAACCTCTTTGAACATATGAATGGACAAGATGCTCCACCTATATATGACTGCATGAACACCGCATTGATAGTAACTGCATTGAGGTATATAAAAAAAACCCAGAATTTAGCTGCTGATTCTAGTTAGATCCATATTGGATGTTCTTAAGGACATATCGAATATGTATCAGAGTAATGAAAGTTATATGATTTGATGGGGTATTTTCCATGCAAGTGGGCCATTTTTCACCAGATTTGCAGCAATTTGATCCTCATCAAGTGAAATAACACTGAAATTGGCAACTGATGCAGCGATCTTGGACCTGTCCAACTTGCAGGCTTCACGATCGCAACCAGCTTTTAATGTGTATTCAAATGCACTGTTCATCAAGCCACCATTGCAACCAGAGTCACAGGAACCAGCTTCCTCTGGATCACACTGCCATGTGCAGAAGATATATGCAGAAGTTATGAATGGAAGTTAAAAGGTTTCATGGATTCTCCTTTAACCATAGCCTAATGGTTAATATCATCTTCCCATACATCTTCTAATCATTCAAAATTAGTTTAGTGTTTGATTTTACACCTTTAAATGCAAGTTGAATACAATTCAAACTGATTTTGAATGATTCAAAGCTTGTTTTAGAGTGATTTTGAACATCAGTTCCAAACGTGCCCTCATTACACCTATGAATAATAGCTTCTGATTTTGCACAAATGACATAAATTTTGTGAGAAACAAGATTCGCAGCCATCATCATCAAAACAAGAAGAACAAACAAACCAAGCAATCACCAGAATATTCCTAGCTAGTGATTGAAAAAATTAACAGTAACCCAAGACAAAAATCAATGAAGCTGGGAGAAAATTCAAAGGAAACATCAAGAGTTATGTGAGATCCCACGTTGGTTGGGGAGGAGAACGAATCATTCTTTATAAGGGTGTGGAAACCTCTCCCTAGCATACGCGTTTTAAAAACTTTGAGAGGAAGTCCGAAAGGTAAAGCTTAAAGAGAACAATATATGCTAGCTGTGGGCATGAGCCGTTACAGATTAAGGTTTCCGACATCCACAAGAAATGATTCAAATAAAGTTATGACATAGCTATCAAGATCAATTTATACGTGGAAGTGAGAAGAACAGAGAAATTACAAAGCTATTTAAAATAGAGAAGGAAGCGAACCTCCTGATCACAATCTAACAGCTGCTGTTCGCTTAAGCTAACAAGTTCCCCTGTCGCAAGGAAGTTAGCACCTTCAAGAGCACCGGTTGTACTGAAACTCCACAGGATCCGCAAGATCCCTGATCGAATTTAGATGTTCAAAGCTGGTTTTAAACTTTTAAACAACCCCAAATGGTAAGATAGCAGATAGTTACAAAGAAATTGCTTTAGAATACAATCAGCTTCTTGTAAAATATTTATATATGCTGTAAGAACTATGGATGAAGACACAAGTATAAGTGCATTTCAGATTAACAATTGTCCTTCAAACTTCCACAGATTAAAATTCATGTAAAAACAGAAATCAAAGGTAACCAAATGGAATAGGCGTATATCCTCCAGAAAGGAAGCATAAGAACAAGAATCAAAACACGCCTAAAACTTGAAAAATCGCCATTAAACAGGAGATTCGAGATATAGTACGATACCTGATTTTTTACAGCAGTTACAGCACCACGTTCTCTCCAATCAAAATGAATCGGAAGATTCTCCGTAGGAAGAATCGTAGCCGTAATGGTATCAACAGGAAGCCTGAGACGGTTTCTTCGGAGCCCTAGAAAGGCCTCCCTAAACTCGGAAGGGGTCAAATCAGAGAACTGAGTGACGCCATGAATGGTGGACGGATCAAATGACTGCTGGCACAGCGCCTGTCGCATATTAGCCTTGAAGATCTTGAACCTAAGATCGTGCTCTTCCTCGGTGGCATATGATTTCCCGAACCTTCGCTTGAAGAGCGAAAAATGATGTTCCGCTCCGAGAGGGAGACGCTTGAAATCTCCATCGTTGACAGCTTGACGAATCAGCGTATCGCCGTCGCATTCGACGGAATGCGGTGAGGCCAAAGGCTCCGATGAGCACAGGGCGGCGGCGGCGGTGGCGGCGATCACGCCGAACAAAAAGAAACTCCGATCCATGTGATTCTAGCGGTCCTTTTAAAGGATAATTTTCCAAACACAGTCTTGTATGGTCAGTTATTTTCGACTGCGATTTATGACCATAGATTCAGAAGATCCCGTGGGTCCCACTAAAATTCAACGGTGTGGATTGGTTAACGTCAGCGGTATCCAATTTCCCGCCATTTTCAGTTCGTTAATATATGTGGGGACGGATTCCCCTAAATTTAGGGATAACTTTTTTATTTGATTTAAATCTAATTTTTTGTTACAATTATTTAATTTTTCCATTTTTGTTGGAAATTTTCCTTCTAAAATTTTAAAAATATTTATTTTATTTATTGAATTTTCGAATAAAAATGTGAACATAACTCAACCGTAATTAACATGTACTTCTCTTGAAGTCAGAAGTTCAAATTTTAATATTTTAATTGTTATACTAAAAAAAAGTAATAACAAGTTAAAGAGTAGCACAGTGGAAACGTAAACTAAACATTTCGTTGAATAAGTTCATTAACCCAACCTAGTATTTGCTTAATTCACCGGGAATTACACGAGCCTCTAATTATTTATCTAATAAATTGATAAATCAAACATTCTCGACCCACCAAGAAACTTCAAATTTCACGATCACAATCAACTAAAATAAGTTATGCATACAATAAATTGGCATTTTTTGTGATAATTTTAAGTAATTTCAACAAACAAAACCCAATAAATCCATGGTTAAGCTTAAGGAGTAACTTAGCATTCTAAACCAAATTTCTTCAATAACCCAACAACAACACCAAGTTAATCAAAGAAAACCCAACACACAACAACCCCACATGAAGTTTTGCAGGAAATGAAACAAAGGATTTGGTTTGGTACGGTTCGGTTTGGTTCGGTTTAGTTCATTGTAATCAAAGAACTTCGATACATTTCAAACCTGTCTCTTTCTACCTGCAATGAATGTCAACACTCTAGAGCTAGCTAGTAGTATATGCACAATCCTACATCTATATGCACTTCTTCCAACTCATTAGAAAGTTAGATGCTCTTCTCGTTGGTTCTTAACGACTCTAAGTCACCGTATTTTGTATATTTACACTATCATCACCTCCGGCGTCGTTTTGTATCCACCTGAAATAACGTTAAAACATATATTCATCATGACGACCATATTCCCATAGCTGGAAAGTAATAGCCACACTTAAAATTATTGCTCTAAATACTCATGAACGAAACTAACTAAAACAAAATAAACGATTGAACCAGATTATCTAACTTGTACACCGCTAGTAACACTTCCATGTGTTTATAGGTCTCCAAGTTAGTTATGTAAGTGTTCGAGCTAGCTTGTGACATTTTTGAACTATTTTACGAGACAACTGTCAGCCATAACACATTGATCGTTAACGAAACATTAAAGGATATCAAACCTTAAGTAGGTGGTATCCACTTTTTGCCATTTTATTATCTACATTACCTTTATTGTTAGCTTCTAGTCAAGCAATATGACTTCTTCAAGGAGAAATACTGCCCATTCTATCACCCAAACAAGGAGAAATACCTAAGATAAGAATGAACTTCAACCAACAACCAAAAAAGTATGTGCATGACACGACTGTCACATGCTACGTTAAGGATCTATGAAACAGGGGATAGTTTAAAATATCACAACATGGAATTAGATTATAAAGTTCGATCCCGAATCTCGAAACAGTGACATTTAACAAAGAGCATGTATTTTCAGCAGGTTCAGAAATACCTTTGTCTCTGCAAATTTAGATGTAGACTGTGAACTCTGTAGCTTTTGATCCTCTGAAGAACAGCTTTCACAGAAGAAGTGGTCAAGTTTTTTAGCTTCTTCTGCAGTCATTTCTATACAAGCGGGATGAAACCTAAATCAAGAATATCATCCGCTTTAAGATACAGATTTTATGATCTAAAGCCATACATTAGGCAAATGATTCACAAAATATCTTAGCAGAATCGATGTAGAAACCTCAAAGGTAAGTAAAACGAAAGCAGATTTAGTACTCGAAATCATTTCCTGAAAAATAATTCTATAGTTTTATTGTTCTATTTCCTCGTTAATATATGCCATATGGATCAATTTCTTACATTATGCTAATGACAGAGTCCAACAATCTATAGGAAGGCTTCGCCCACTCAAGACCAGCTCTAAAAGACGGGTTTTATCTTATTCTATGTTTTTCTTTTTCTGAGTTCAACGTGCAAGGGTGGAAGATTTGAATCTCTGACTTTTTAATCGAGAATATAATGTCTTAACCAATGAAGCTATGTTCAACTTAGCCTAGAAGACGAGTTTTCTTTAGAACCCATAAGCTCTAGAAGGACGGGAGAAGGGGAGGCGGAACATAGAAAATTTCATAAATGACATGAAATTACAAATAGAAAAACTAAGACCCAAACCATGGAAGATCACAAAAACACTCCAATTATTGTAAACTTCAACTAAACTATAGCTATTGAACCAAAAGTATAATTTGGCTGATGATAAACGTTGTTAAAGAATTTGTCAATATGGTTTTCCTTGCCATTAAAATCCCATTGTTCCTTTCCAACCAAAGATTAGATTCATAAAATAGATCTAGAGAGCTGAAGCCACATGATTTCTTTTTCCCTTGTTTAAGGGGTTGCCAATGAGAGATGACTACAAAAAACCAAATATAGATTATTCCGAAACGGAGAAACTTGGAGGATGTCTCCAATAAAAGAGACTTATAACTACGAAAAAAAAAAAAGAATTACATCCAATAGCAGCCCACAAACCCTCTCAAATGGGGTTACAGAAAGAATACTAATCTTAAGAAAAGAAGCAATGTGGTGTAATTGCAAACAGGTTTACGTAAAGTCCTCCAAATGAAGATTCTAATAAGAAAAGATTTATATGAAACTTTAAAAACTTGAATTTCAGATATCCTTTCATGATATAAATTAGCTCATTAAAGCTTATTGTTCGAGTTGAAACATATCAGAGTGCATCCAGCATTTTGGAAACATTGCATTTGGAACCGTACTATTCGTTTAGCTAATCGCTTATTGTTTTTCGAAACTCTATCTTACAATCTTTACTCCATCACTAATATAAGAAAGTTGAAAGTACCACCAATCTGGGAAAACAGGGGATCATGTTTATAGATGTACTTATAAATCAAGATGGGAGACTTCAAATTTATGATTTGAAAGATAGAGAGCTCATTATTATACTACTGGCTAAATTTCATGAACTTTACTGTGATTATTTTACTATTCCGTATGCCCTGAATATAGAACACGAGCACGCCACTATGAACAACAAATACCTTTACAAGCATGTGTTAAGGCTGCAAATGAAATCAATAGCATCATAAACAGTCAGCTTACCAATCAGTGCAGCTCTCGCACTGAACCATTAGGTCGTCGGGATTATAAGGCATCTCACATTTGCAATACCTGCAACAAAAAATCAACTGAAATTTTGAACCAGGAGAATCAGGTAAAGCTATGCGCAAAAAGAAGATTCATGAGCTCAAATGGCTAACGTGAGATATGAACATATGTGTATAATACAGTAAAAAGAATGGAATCCTGAAAGGAAATCGATCTTTAAGTAAAATGTGACATGCCTACAATGAAAATGGCAATAAGAACATCAGTTCAGAGAGTTATGAACAGAAAACCTGAAGAAACCAATTTCTTCCCATGTGAAATCAGGTCAGAATGATCACATCTCAGTAGTACTTAATGCCAAACACATCAATAGAATATGCAATACTATATGAATTCTAGAAGAAACTCACACAGCCACTCGATCCGGATTGAAAGCTCCAGTAGTGGAATTATAGTCGAAGCGGCAAAAATAATCTTCATTTCCGACGGCATCAAGCTTGGTATAACTCTTAAATGTATGAACCGTACACTTCCCCTCGATGGTGTCGGCACTTTGAACGTCGTAATGGTCGGAGAGAAACAACTCCTTCGACCCATGAAACTGTCTCCGACCGCCAATTGATTCCTCCGGCCGGTAATACCAGCGAATATGGACCTTCACATTGGCCCCACGAGAATCAGCCTCAATCTTCTCAATCTTTGCTACATACGACGGTTTCGAGGGTTCGGGGGGCCTCATGAGCACGCAATCGCCGGCTAAGAACAAAAGTCCGAAAAATTCCGCAAGATCAGAAACAGACGCCAAAACGGAACCATCTGAAAGATTCCAACAAAAAAGAAGAAGAGGAAGAAGAGAGAGTGGATTGTTTTACCTTTGATGGTTTTGTTGATGCGTTTGACAGTGTAAGAATCTAGGGTTTGCCTCGGAGCCTTGGGTTTGGCCATCAAAAGCGAGCCCTGGAATTAGAAGAGAAGAAGCAAAATCGAGAGAAGTTTCATAGAAGCTAATGAAAGGAAGAAGTAACAGGATGATCATAAAGAGTTAATTTCGCCGGAAATCTAGTCGCCGGAGTTTACCTGCAATATCGTCGGTGAAAAGGGAAGTGCCCGGCGGAAGAGTGGATTTGGTTGTCACGTGGCAGCATATGCCAAAGCCAAAAATAGTTCGCGACGGCGGAGAAAATGAGGCCAGATTTTGTAACAGTATTTTCTTTTTTCGAAATTATAAATTTATTCCCTAAATTTTAATTTTATTTATTTATTTAATTATTAACTTATAAAATCACAAATTTCACATTTAATAAATTAATTAACCTTTAAAATTATAAATTAACAATTAAATACAAAATTAAAAGTTGACATATATATTGGAAAAAAAATTTAGGCACAATTTTTTAATTTAAGAACTCATTTTGTAATTAAAATATATTTTACAATTCTAATAAGTTGTATTTGAATATATTTACACATTCATTAAATTGTAGATTAAATTACAAAGCTTTTATCAAAATTGTCAATTTATTTAATAAATTTATTAATTTTCAATTTTCAATTTTTTAGTTTTTTAGTTTTTTAAAAACGAAGTTTTTTTTTTAATGGATTTAAAAATATGTGTAATGTAATTAAATAATATTTTTATCCAATGAATTCTAAATTTTCGGGATTTCACCCAAGTAAATAAGGAACGAGATGAATACAGAGGTTAAACGAGCATCCCACACCCAAAAGGTGCCCTACATTCGCAGAGCGAAGAAAGCGGGCTTTGCCTAGCTACCGCTATCCATCCCACACCCAAAAGGTACCCCACATTCGCGGAGCGAAGAAAGCGGGCTTTGCCCAGCTACCACTATCTTTGGGGTCTACTGTTGCTGACACTACTTGTTCAGGGTAAACGAACTTTTAATTGTAATAAAAAAAAATATATTGTGTATATAATCAAAAATTTAGACACAAAATTCAATTTAATAGAAAAAATATATATATTCCTTAAAAAAATGTCGATATAAATTTATTAGACACAAATTTAATTTATTAAATATAAAATTAAGAATGGTTCTCAAATAAATTAGTTTCACCTATTTAAGAGGGTAAAATTGCAGATTAGTCCTTTAAGAATTTGAAATTTGTACCTATTTAATCCCAAAACTTATAAAATTACACAATGAGTCCTTGATGTTCGATATCTTTAAAATTCTCGAAACTACTAAACACAAGATTTAGAACACAAAATTTAAATTTTAAATAAGATAATTTAAATTTCCCACTAAATGATTAATCAATGTTTTTTTAAAAAAAATCCAATACAAAATATGGAAGTAATAAATACTATATGTTACACTTCCTATGCGATTAAGCTTTATCCATACATATTTCATAGCAATAGAAAACAAACAAGAAGTGGGTGTGACATCAAATGATCGAAGGAACAATCGTAGCCATCCTGCAAAATTTTCTAACCTGTTTATGATTGGAACCATCTTCTAACCTGTTTAGAGCCTTTCTTTTCACCATCGGCTGAATCCGAACTCTTCTGCGAGAACTTGGATCGATATTGTTCGATAAGTTTATCGAGTTTATCAACAGCGTCCTGTCCTACTGGTAACTTGTTTTTCTTTGCCCTCTTCCTCTGGTGCTGCTCTACTTGATGTTTTGCCTTCTTTTTGTGTTGTACATCAGCCTCCTGAGAAGCTTTTGTTTTAACAGTATCCATGGGTGCCGATCTCTTGCTCGATTTTTCAGGCATTGATCTTCGTCCTTCTGGTTTTTGTTTCAGTGACTCGTTTGTATTATTACCACTTTCTGGACGCGTTTTCTTCTTTTTTCTGTCTCTACTTTCTTCCATCGCCATATCATTGGATACATGATCGCCATTTTTGTTTTCGTTGCGATTTTTCTCCTTCACTGGACGATTATCGCCTGTTGCTTTCCTTTTTCTGGAGTTCGTCTTGTTTGAATGGATATCCCCAGCATTTGTATCAGCATTACGATGCAGTGATTTCGGAACGTTGGCAGTATTGTCCTGATACGAAGCTTGTAACTTCGCTTTCCGTAGCTTCAACATCTGAACATTGTCTACAGCGAATTCTACGATCGGGCGATTCACAGGGCCAAAAGTTTCTACAAGAAACCAGATATTTATTTTAGAATAGGATAAGGTGCAAACTATGCTACTGCTCCTATTAAAACCACAAGGTAAGGTTCCAGCGATCAAAGAACCATTATTTTTTTTCAAGGGCTGCCTCGTCACACTAATTTTAGAGGCGTCGAGAATTAAGGATTATTGAATGAGAGAAATTATTACCTGGATTGTTGTTGAGAACTCGCAGGGCTACAAGGGCGTGCTGATGCTCAGAAAACTCGACGAAAGCAACTCCACAAGAGTAATTTTTTGTCAAGACCTTTCCTTTCTTCACATCCTTCAAGAATTTAATCTGCAAAATAAGATTAAAAGTTAGGGAAAAAATATCGATAACATCGAATGGATTTCCTACATTTCTGTAAAGGTCAAACCTGGCGAATCACAGGTTTTTGCTTTGTAGCTCGCGAGGTAACAGCTTCGATGCAAAGTTTTTGAAGTTCCTTTTCTTTCATTGATTTTGGTAAATTGTGTATAACGAGCCTAGTTCTTGAAACATGAAAATTCGGAGATTGAAGCTTAGTCATTCGTTTCTTTTCTAGCCTGCACGTATGATGGGCGAAAGTGTTATTCGGTTAGCCACAAAATAAAAACGTTACAGCTTTGGGCTTTCTAAAGGGAAAAGGAAAAAATATTTATACTTCTAAAATAATCTAACATAAATATTAAGTACAATGTATTCACATTAGAAACTAACACTGAAGTAAATAATAAACATGTTATATGCCCATGTAATGCTAACAGTTCTAATGTTGTTTCTATTATGAGTCCAATTCCTTGTGGCATAAGGTCCTAACATGGGCTGCTCCCCTTTGAATGAATAGCACGGGGGAAGGTTGGACGGAAAGGTATTGCTGAGGGGCTTCCTTTCTTTCCTCTTTATGTCCATTGTTTAGTGGTTGATGGGAATGATACTTTTTTCTAGGAGGATAAGTGATTGAGAGATAGACCCCTCTACTCCCTATTTCCTCGTTTGCACAATTTATCTTCAGTGAGGAACGATTCAGTGGTTGTTGTTTTGCTTCATTCTTTGACCTCTTGTTTGACCATTTCGAAATTTTGTACTCCTTTGTTCGATGGGAAAGGATGGTTATTGTTCCCCCCCCCCCCCCCCCCCCCC
>NW_019268533.1:2423056-2435254 GCF_002738365.1 Cucurbita moschata
CCCCCCCCCCCCCCCCACCTCTTTGATTGGAGAGTATTGTTATATTCCAAAGAGAAAGGATGTTCAAATCTGGAGTCTTATCCTTCCAAACGTCTTTTTGTAAATCATTCTTCCTTTGTTTGCTCAATCCCTCTCCCTCGACTGGTTTTGTCTTGGCCTCATCATGAAAGGTGAAAACTCCAACGAAGGTTAAGTTTTTTGTGGCAAATTCTCCATCAAAGAGCTAAACACCTTGGATCAGGTTTCGAGAAGGTACCCACCCAACTCGATTGGACCATTGTGTAACATTCTTTGTAGGTGATCAGTTGAGGACCTTGATCATATCCTTTGGAGTTATTTCCTTAAGAGGTTTAGCTTAATGCTTGTCTAGACATAGGGGTTGTAGAGAGATGATTGAGAAGTTCCTTCTCTACCTGGCAAGTCCGGGGGAATATGCTATCCATGGGATCTTTCAGGATAGAGGAACAACATAACTTTTAGAGGGCTTGAGAGACATCTTTGAGTGATGTTTGAGGCCTTATTAGATTCTCTCTGCGGTTTATAATGGTGAAGTCCTTTTATAATTACCCTTGAGGACTTGTTTTCTTGATTGGAGGACTTCTCTTTTAGTTTGCCTCCTTCCTTTGAGGCTCTATTTTAGTAGATCCTTGTACTGTTTATTTTTCTTTCTCAATAAAATTTAAGATACAACTAAAAGATAGACGACCGTCTGTCGACATAGAAGCTAATACAGAAACAACAATATAGCAATTGATATACACGAACATATGTACCTTTGACGTTTCATCATATCACTAGCAGAAACACCCTCAGCAGCTGGAGTTCCCTCGAGAATAATACCTTCCTGTAAAATGTTCGAGTCCGTGGTATTGAAGAGAAAAAAGATCCGACCATGATATAAAATAAAGAAAACAAAAGCTGGAAATTTTTGGTTGTAGAGAAAAGGACAATTTTATAAGCATTGAAGGAAAAAAGACCTGTGCAAGGTTAAGATTTCGGTGGTCAAGGTTGTCATTTTTTGACTTCTCCAATTCCTTTTCATTAGCTGATTTCTTATCCAGAGCATTCAATACTTTCAATTGCCTGCCCTTCAGAAATATTCCGACACCAGATGCAACATTCGCAGACGAAACAGCAGCAGTAGCAGCATCAGCCGTTTTAAACTTGAGAAAACCAGTGCCTCTAGGTCGTCTGTGCCAAGGAAGGAGTCAACAAAAGAAAAAAAAAGACTACAGAGGATCGAGTTATTAAAAAAATATATCAGGAAATATAAACCATACTTTGTAACTTGATGAAGGACTGGTACGAAGGAAAGTACTTCACCGAATCCAGAAAACCGCTGTTTCACTTCTTCATTATTAATATCAAATGGAAGATTGCCTATATAAACTGTTCTCTTCAAATCCTCTTCATCTACTGGCTTAAGAATAGATGTTTTGCTTTCACTTAACTTTTCGGGCCCATTTGATACTTTATCAGACATATCAGATGACTTCTTCGATGAATCGAAAACTGGCTCCTTGTTCACGTTAGATGGTGGGTTACCATCAATGAGAGAAGGAAGAGCTTCTTTAGCCGAAGATGCAATTAGATTTTCAAGTACTTTTCTTGAAATTTCTGCTTCTCCTTCAAAATCAATCTCCGAGGAAACATCTTCTTTCTCCGAATCCTCTGAAGAACTTCCATCTTTGTCGGAGCGCTGAGATTTGTTATGAACAGCAGCATTTTCAACTTCCAAATCATCACTACTAATGCTACCTTCTCTGTCTTTTTCAGTCTCTTCCCCTGAAAATAAGATTTGTGTTTTATGAAGAGTACAAACGGATTTCTTTTTTCTAACAAAGCTCATGCGTTACAGTCAACAGTTAGTACTACAAGAACAAATATTTTACAGGACCATAAGAATTCAAATAGTTAGAGAACAGTGTTAAGAAGACTTAAAAGCCATCGAAGATACCTTTTACCCACACCAAAATATTTTGCCATTATAATATCCTCCCCCTACCAATATGGATAGGGATGAAAGGCAAAAAAAATGTCTAATCGAAAATTTTCTGCAGGGTAAATAGGTTATTCATAACAAAGCAAGGATGAGCCCACTGAGATTATGGTATGCCACAATTAAATTCTTCTAAAGAAATACCATTTGTGAAATGCCCATCGCCCGAGGAAAATTGGCATTGTCCTGCCATCGGAGTTTCCTCGTGCCTAGTAGTGCCCGAAACCCACATTACCTATAACCCATAACTCATATAACATGAAATGTTGACACACAAATCCAACTGGCAGATGATTTTACATCCACATCCTTTCAATTTCCATTCATTAATGACCTGGTTTTGTTTCTTTTCTAACAATTAAGAACTAATAGAATTTTTAAAGGGATTGAGAGGTCTTGGGGAGGTGCGGTCCCTTGCTAGATACACACTTCTCTTTGCACCTCTGTGTATAAAGCTTTTTGTAATTATCCTTCAAGTATTATTTTATATCTATTTTTTTATTGGAGTCCCTTGTTAGTTTAGTTGGGCACCTTTCGGTTTTTCTTGTATTCCCGTGTACTCTTTCTATTTGATCTTAATGGAAGCTTGGTTTCTCATAAAAACAATTAAAAATTAAAAATAATAACCAAACTGATAGACAGCCACAATGCATTCCATAAACTTAAAACCAGAGAGCAGAAAATGAGAAATAAATAAGGTATAGACACCAAAGATAAGATGGTACAACCAAAGAGGTGTAACAAACATGTAAAGGGTGCATAAGAAATTGGATTAGGTTAAATATACAATGACTAACCTTCATCTGAATCAACTGGAGCATTAGCACCTGAACTATATATCTTCTTCGGAATGGCCCAGTCCACAGCTATTGTCCTTTTACCAAATTTTTTACCATTGAACTTTTTAATAGCCTAAAAAAGGGAAGCGTGTCAAATCACTTGAATGTATGTCAATCATTCTAAACTCTTTAAATGAGGCAATATAAAAAAATAAAAAAATTAAAAACATACATTTTCAGCATCCTGCTTGCATGTAAATTTGACAAACGCAAAACCCTTCGATAATCTGAAAAATAAAACCAGGTGGCTGTTAATAATGCACACAAAAAGGGGGGGCATATTCAAGTAAGAGTATTACCCTGTGTCTGAACTATGTGGCACCATCACGTCCCACACAAATCCTGCAGATGAAAAGGTATCCTTTATTTCTTTCTCTTTGGCCTGCATCAATGTGTAAATAAGCTTGCTTAGTCAACCTGTCCACGTAAGAAAATATGATAATTGCTTATTGGGTAAAATGAAACCTGAAATGGAAGATTTCTGACAATAAGTTTCCATTTCTGAGTTTTGGACCCCTGCAAAGAAAATGTAGAAAGTTTTAGACTTATCCAACATAACTAAAAACAAATAACTAGTGAAATCAGATTTAATTGGAACATGTCATTTTTATCAAGAAACCTAGCTTTCATAATATAAAGGGAATTAAGAAATAGACTGAATAATAGGGAATAATTATAAAAGTAATATTACGGCCACCCAAACAAATGCATTAATGTTGGCAAGCAGTTTAAACCTAAGATTCAAAACATTACGGGTAAACATTTAAGGACTTTAGACACACAAGAAACCCATTAAAAAATCATTCAGAATAGAATTTCTTACATCAAAGCATAAGATTTTGCAATAACTCAAATATATGACTTTGACAAAATTTTAAGACACTCCTATCTATGATCTCTAACAATTTAAATCTACTAAAAGAGCTTCGACATTCTAATTGACCCTGCCATTGTATTATTTTAAGGGCATATAGAACTCATTTAAAAAGGTGTGAACACTTAATAAAGATACAAAAAAAAATCAGTTCACTCATGACCGCTATTTGTAAGGATCATGTGAAGTCTATTCATAGTTAGCAAAGTTTAATGTATATTCATTCACCTCCCCACCCAGTTGGCGGGCCCACACAACACCTCCTTGCATCTCTTTCTGATGTAATATGGTCACAGCAGCACGTGCAGACTTAACACTAGCAAAAAGTACAGCTGAAACATCCATTTTGCATCCATCTCGTAAAAGGCCTGAAATTTCATTTCAAACTATTGATGAGATATCCTGATGAATAGAGATAATAATTTATTAAGACCTTTGCAGAGTCAATCTATAAAGACAACAGGCAACTGAAAAAAAATTGGTCAAACATCATAGCCACACATTAATATGCAACTGGCGTCATGAATAATAACTAAAGCAAATCCAATCGACTACCTAATCAACAGAAATTAATCCAACCAATACCTATGCTCTAAACCAAGAACAGTAGCAACAGGTACAATGATGCTTTAATCCTGTTTTCCCTTTTTATGTATATAAACAAAAAACTAATACTAGATTATAACAGTTGCTCATGTACATAAAAACAAAAAAAATGATTCTCGTGTACCATGCTGTTCAACTTCTTTTCTGGGAAGAGGATAAACAATAGAGCATACAGCACCAACTTCTCTAGCTTGGCGGTGAACATCTTCAGCCATATCAGCATTAAGAAGACCACCGACTACAACAGTCCTTGCAATCCTTAACAACCAAAAAAAAAAGAGAAATTAATGGAAGGTAGCATGCACAAACGTGAACCAGGAAGAAAAGGAAAGTGGAAGGAAAAATACAGGAAATCTTATTTTTCAAATAAACAAACAAGATGTCAAGAAAACCAACTACTTTATTATCCAAGCCATTACTTCAGAGCTTGCATTCAAAATCCATGAAAAAAGAACAAAATATAGAAAGAATAAAAAGATGTTCATTACCTTTGCTTTCCTGAAGAACCCTCTTTATCCTCTAGATAACTAGAAAGTGGAGCCAATTTCTGAGCATTCAAATGTCTCTCTGTTACATCATTAGAAAGTAATAAGAAACAGATTGCCAGATATGTTGGGTAAAAAGTAGTAGATATTTATGAAAAATCAGTACCTTTCCTCCCCTCAGAATTTAAAGTTGTTTGTTCTTCCCTTTTAGAAACATCTCCATCCTCGTTAGTTGTTTGTTCTTCCTTTTCAGAAGTATCTCCATCCTCGTTAGTTGCTTGTTCTTCCCTTTTAGAAGTATCTCCATCCTCGTTAGTTGTTTGTTCTTCCCTTTCAGAAGTATCTCCTTCCTTGTTAGTTTTTGACTTAGATGCAGTACCTGCGTTAAGAAAATAACGGAAGAAACCTAAGGACCCCCACTCATTCTACTGAAACTGGGAAAACATGGAAGAAAGAAGGAAAGAAAGAAAATTTCAGCAGTCCTCCAACATGTGGATTTTGACACTTCCAAGATCTCATGATCAACCTTGATTTTCTTTTGACCGCCGCTGCTCAAGGGGAGCTCGATGCATTGCATGTTTAACAGTAATTTTGCGTCCTTCAATAGACAGCCCATTCTTCTGCTGAATTGCTTGATTCGCATCTTCTGCTACAGCACTGCAATCATATTCAAAGAATCCAGCGAAGTTAAGAAATCAAAGCCTTCATAGGATAACCGTGGGTAATAGAAATTTAACAAGAAGAATTAAAAAGGGATAAGAAATTAGTGTCCATTGTGACAAACATCAAGCAGTATTGGCAGGATAGACAATCAATAGCATGTGTTTGGAAAAACTTGAACCTCAGTGTAAAACGGGTTCAATGTTTTTTCTTATAGAAACAGAAACCATAACATAGATTGATGAAATAAATTACAAAAGAATTATCCTATATGTGGATAGTTACGAAAAACGGCTTCAGTGTGAAAGGAGGGTAGATAAGCTGTAATTACAATGGAGAAGATAATTTACTCCAAGATAAAGCAAGAAAATTAGTAACTTCAATAAAAGCATAGATGCTTTGAACGCACTCCACACTTATAGACAAGCAAACCATTAATACAATCAAAACTGAAAACACCATCAATTGCATAGAAAACGGAACAACATAAGCAAGAAAATATTAAATCTGATTTAGTATCCGAAGAACAGAGATATATATAGGCATCTAGTATATCCATATATAGGAAACAAAAGCATTTTCCATATTGACAGAAGCTCTAGCTTCCAAGTAAAAGGTAACATTTTCACAGGTAATAATAGTAGCTCATCCATTAAGTATCAATTATCAAACTAAAGTGCCTCCATAGACCTATACTATAGTCAGACAGGAAACATTGGGCTGAGTAGAACCAAGACGTTTGGACAAGTAGAGAGGAACTACAAGAACAATAACGAAAAGAATAGTGTGGATCGGAATTTGACTTACAACTGCACGAATCCGTAACCACGATGCTCAGTTGAACCTGATGACATAGAATAAGATAAGTTTAAAACAATTGTCAATGAAAATATCCCAACATGAGTTTAAAACAATTGTCAATGAAAATATCCCAACATGTCATCTGAAGATATTGAAACAGTAAAACACTCCATCTATTCCACCAAATGCTCTTTCATTGTATCAAATCACCAAATCTTTAGTTATCTCAGAAAGTAGACTAAATGCAAAAACAAAAACAAAACACCAATCCGAGATAATCCTGCATAGATGTACTTACCCTTCTGCGTAACCATGAAGCACCGCCGGACCGGTCCAACATCACTGAATGTTTCTTCAAGCTAGTTCATACAGAAAACACAGGAAAGGTCACTAACATTGCATTCAACAGCAAAACAATCTAACATTGCATTCAACAGCAAAACAATCAGAAAGAACACAAATCAAAACATTGCCTTTCCGCAAACCGCTTGCAAAACCAATAACTTCCGATAATAATAAAAAAAAACTCGATTGCGTGCTTCTAAGAGTCGAGTTCAGAAACAAAAGTACAAAAGGAAATTCCTACGTTCATACTTCAGCTCAAGTTTTTCTCAGAAAACAAACAGGCAATAGAGGAAGTACGAACCTGTGAGTTGGCGAACGAGTACGGCAAGTTCTTGACAAAAACCTTGGAAGGGCAGTGATCGCCGGCGGCGGCTCCCTTCTCGCCACCGTCCTTAAACCTCTTGTTCTTCCCCATGGCTGCTTGAAAGCTTTCCACGGACTGCAAAAAACTGCCGAATTCTCAAACCTGTTCCAGCTGAAGCGGGGGTTTTGGAATTTTGACGCCCAAACTTGGTTTGGGCCGATTTGGTGGGCTTTAAGTCATTGGGCTGGGCTGCAATGGAACCTGATAATCTTTTGGGCCATAGCCCAATCAGGTTTAATAGATCGACCATTGTTTCTCCGCTAGTAGATATTGTTCGCTTTGACCTGTTACGTATCGTCGTAAGTCTCATGATTTTCAACACACATCTACTTTGAAGTGGGTCTAGCCCTACTCCGACCAGGGCTTGCATCGTCCGTGAAGTTAGCGATGATACGTAACAGGCCAAAACAGACAATATTTACTAGCGGTGGGCTTAGACTGTTACAAATGGTACCCGAGCAAGTCACCAAACAGTGTCAGGCACTAGTTGGAATTGAGTTTGACCCTCTCCAAAGTAAACGCGTTTTAAAACTATGAGATTGAAGGCGATACGTATCAGGTCAAACCGGACAATGTCTACTAATGATGTGCTTGAATTGTTACATCAATTTACGCTAACGATGTCATTTATATTTCTCTATTTACTGTCTCGTCGATTTTCAATCTTATTTTATTTATAAAAAAACTCAAAAGGGTATTTTCGGAACAATTTTCGACGTTCAAGGTTAAAAAAACGCTACTTTTCAACGTCGTGAGGCATAACTTGAAACCTTCGTAAAAATTTACGGATATTTTATATAATTCAACAAAAAAAAATTATAAAAAAGAGATTATAATTAAATATATACAACTTGATGTCAAACATACATTTCGACTCATTTTAACACGACACGCGAACAGAGTCAGCTCGAACACAGATAAACTGGTACGATATTATCATTTCGACTAAAAGGTCAGAGATTCAAATTTCTCGACTTGATTTAATAAAATCTAAAAGAGTGTGAATTATTCATGCAGTAAAGAACGGAATGGAACACTGAGAAGAAATTCTTCGACAGTTATAAGGAGGGACGTGAATTTCTTTGCAGTCCGATTGTTTCTTCCTTTTCTTAGCTTCTGGATGCTTCGGTTTCTTCAAGTCTTCTATACATCGAACATCGGCTATGCAAGCAAATGACCTAGATTTTCCCGAGTAGTATCGAGATAGACCTCTCCTATACTCGAACACAACATCATCATAACAATTAACCAATAAATCCACTGTAGTGCCCATTTGGGTTCTGAAAACGACGAAACCCTAATTATAATATAAATATTGTTTCAATCGTTCATCTACTTTCAAAAAATGGTATCAAAATTGAAGTAAGGTTTCAAGAAACGGTAAAAAGTAAATCCAACAGGGTTTAAAAACTATTTTATTTATTATTATTTTTTTTTTATAAATTTACATATCTTTCTCGAATTTGATTAAGAATTCAAATATTACCACAGAAATTACAAAAATCGAAAACCATCGAAAAAAAACTCGTGAAAAAACAAGCTCGATTTAAAAAAAAAAAAAAAAAAACCCTAATAACTACCGAACTTGTTATTATCTTTGAAATTTGGTTAAAAATATAAACGTTCTGCGTAAAGAAATCGTGAGAAAACAAACACAGGTTTCAGAAATAGAAAATTTAAAATCGAAATCGTCATCGAACGGGGCAGCTTAGAATCATCGAAACAAAACCGATCCATGAACGGAAAAATAGACCAAAATTGCTTACTTTTGAGGAAGATTTGACCTAAGAGAACCCATTTCAAAAGCCAACATGTCGTTTCCTTTTTCTTCCATTGTTTTTTTTTTTTTGTTTTTTCGGAATTGTTGAGGTTAAAAAGGCAATATATATTATTATTTTTTTTTAATGTCCAAAGAAAAATAAACCATTCTATTTTATCAATGGAACAGAATCAATTTCTCCCCTGCATCCATTTGTTCCATCCATTAATTTTCTATTTAAAATTAAATATATTTTTTAATTTGAAAAAATAAATAAATTAATGATTTATTTATTCATAAAATCCAATGGCTAAAAATATAATTATTGTATGTCACACCACAATAAGATCCAATTTTCAAGTTTTGGATATTCTTTATTTACTTCCTAAATAAAATGTTAATATAATAACTTGAAATTTATTTAAATGTTCCAATTTTAATTAAAATAAAATCCGTGAAATAATAATAAATTTACGCTAATAAGAATTATTTTTTATGAACACATATTTAGAAATAGTTTTTTTTTTTTTTTTGTCCCAAATTTCTTTTAATAAAAGAATCAATTAAATGGATTTTATTTTTAAATACAACTTATATATGGTAAAAAATAATTGATTAAACATATTAATAAAAAATATATTACCAGATAAATATCTATTGGCTCGTACAGTTAGTCTCAGAGGTTTCCACACCTTTATTATAAGAAAGGTCCAGCATTCTCGCTGATACACCGCTCGATATCTGGTTCAAACATATCATTTGTAATAATTCAAACACACCACTAGTAGATATTATCTGTTTTGCCTCATATTTTAAGACGGATAGAATAAGTTTCTACACCCTTAAATTTCACAACCAATCTCAGTTTTATAAAAAATTACTTTCTCTTATATTCTATCATTTTTTTTTTCGGTTTAATAAAAATATCAATTTACCTCATGGATGAAAAGTCCACGAACTAAAATATGATCTACCAACTTTGAAACCGAATCAAAATCTTTGAAAATACAATCAAAATCTTTGAAAATACAGTCAGGTCTTCAAGTACACGAACCAAAAGCAATTCAGAGAATATTATGAGCGGGTTCCCCATAGTGAATTTTGTTTGTGGTGATCGGAGAGGCGGTTGTAGTTGCGGTGGTGGTCGGAGGGGAAGAAGCTTGAGGTTGCTCCTCTCTATGCTTCCCTCCTGTTAGCTTCTCTTTTATCTTTTGATTCAGTCCTTTCTTCTTCTTCTTCTTCTTCTTCCTCTTCTCACTTTGTTCTTCTTCCTCAGACTGGAAATGGAAATAAATTAATCCTATGAATGATATTTAATTATCTAATTTATTACAAACTTAAATTAGGATTAACATAATGGATATTACAATTAAATTGTAACCCATTTAATTCCTCAATTTGATTAATAACGTAATACGCGCTCGTTCAGCATCGAACCATCTGTACCAAGTTGGATACGTCAAAAAGTTCATTTTGAATACCATAATTTTATTTTATTAATATTGTTTTAAAAATTGTAATTGCATTTCTTTAGAAAAAAAATGGATTAAATAAAATCGACACGTCTTTCGATTAAAGATGATCATAAATGGTAAAAAATGTATGTTCATTGGTACGAGGGTCATAGAGAAATCCAAAGTAAAGCCCTGAAAGCTTATGCTCAAAATAGACAATATTATACTATTGTAGAGAGTCGTCGTTTGTAACTTAATATCAAAGTCATGCCTTTGATTTAATCATGTCAATAGAATCCTCAAGTGTCGAATAAAGACCCTTTGCTCAAGGACTCCAAAAAAGGTATCGAGTCTCAATTAAGAGAGACTATTCGAGGACTCCATAGGCCTCAAAGAGGTTAGGCCTTATAGTGTACTTTGTAGAGAAAATGATTAAGCGACGCCAGAACAGAATGAAAATCTCGAGAGTCTGAGCGAGAATACGAAAGTCCAACTGCTAATTATAATTCAAAAACTTGGACTCACCGGACTAGAGCCTGAAGTGGCCGAGCCAACATGTGTACCTGAGCCGCCATCTTCATGCTCCACGACCGGCATCAGCTCCTGCTCGCCGTCGCCATTGCCACCACCTGAACTACCTTCAGCATCACAAGCACTGCCATGGCCACCACCATCCTCATCACCACTGCCAAAGATCAGCGACCCGAGTGTCGTGCCGACCTTGGTTGCAATGCCAGAGAGCCTCACGGGGTTGCCATGTTCATCAGTCAACACAACCGGGTTGCCATGCTCGTCGTTGAGTTGGATGGGGTTGCCATACTCGTCCTGTATATCAGCCATTTTCGCCATTCTCATCCCTTCCATTTACACACTCAAGAGGATAAGAAATAGCCTTGGGTACCTGTCTAAGCCTAACACGTACTCTCTTTTGGGTTGCCACGTTAGACATTTATATGATAGGTGTCAGCTTCTGTGATGAAACCAATCCAAATCCAAAACATTTAACAATCATCTCTATCTTGATTGTGTTGGCATTCTAGCTAAATTGTAGGAGTGTAAACAAACTGGGGAAGTAAGCTATATACACAAACTCGACACCTCAGACTCCTCCGCCCCCAAGCTCATCAAGCTCATCACCCTAGTACCGCTGCTCATTCTCTGGCTGAAAAAAAAAAATTTCGGCCGCCTCCCCAAATAAAAACAATCGAAAATAAGGATTCGATCTTTATTCGGTAGGACAAAAAAGGAGACTATTTACACTACGTGCTAAAAAACTTGCCATTGCAAGTAAGACAAGAACCAGAGTTCAGACAACTGGAGTTTGAATCGAGGCATCTTCAGCTTCGAGAACTCAAGGGCCAGGCTGCTGCTTCTCTTTTCAAGATGGAATTATCTCATCATCCAGATATAATAAAGAACTGTATCGACACCATTCAGCCATTTTTGCTTTTTTTAATGACAAAATGAAATACATTGAGGAGTCCTTTAGACAACGACGATAACCGGCCTAAAGATGTCCTCATGATCAACGAAAAAGGAAATGGAATAAGAGCAGGGAGCGACAGGACTGAACAAAATGGAGTACCCACATAAACGTACAAGAAAATGACCTGAACTCTTGGTCAGTCAATATTGAATATACCAATTTTTACAGAACAACGAGAATAAAGCAAAGCCTGTAAATGGGAAAGGATTGGAGTCCACTGATCGTACCTGATATTTCCTTGCTAGTTGCAGCGCAAAAACGACAGCCACCCACGGTCAGGCAGTCTATCAGAATTCAGAACACAAGTTTGATCAATGCATACAATTATCCAAGAGAAATCATATTGATTTGTGCAAGATAAGAATGAAAATCTCCAAAATCTAATGCGTCATAATGCAAATTTCAATCTTTCAATCTTGTTATCTGAACTGTTTCTTCTCTTAACCTACGTTCCTATATACAGTGTTGACTCCACAACCTAAAAGCCTGTATGAATTTCATAAAAAAAAAAAAAAAAAAAAAAAAA
>NW_019268533.1:2435847-2484941 GCF_002738365.1 Cucurbita moschata
AAAAAAAAAAAAAAAAAAAAAAAAAAATTATCCAACTATCCAAACCCAGAGGATATTGTAATATCCCCTATGTCAATTCTATCTTGCATTCTTCACTGTTTACCAGCTGCCTAGCAGAGGTGAATTGCAGAACCTGCGTTCATGAACAATTGTTGGTTAAACAAAACTCCAACAGTGTTCCACTTTCAATATATATATCCTAAAAAGTAAGAAAATTAGCAGCAAACACTTCCATTGGAGGTATGTGGAAACAAGATGTATTGAGGATGGTTGGGAGGGAGTCCTATTAGGAATGATCATGGATTTATAAGTAAGGAATACATCCTCATTGGTATAAGCCATTTTGGGAAAGCCCAAAGCAAAACCATGAGAGCTTATGCTCAAAGTGGTATCATACCATTGTAGAGAGTCGGGATTACTAACATGGTACCACAGCCATACCCTTAACTTAGTCATGTCAATATAATCCTCAAATGTCGAACAAAGAGGTTGTGAGCCTAGAAAGTGTAGTCAAAAGTGACTCAAGTATCGAACAAAGGGTGTACTTTGTTCGAGGACTCCAGAGAAGGAGTCGAGCCTTAATTAAGGGGAGGCTGTTCGAGGGTTCCTTAAGGGAGACTCTTTAGTGTACTTTGTCCAAGGGGAGGATGGTTGAGAGGGAGTCCTACATTGACTGATTTAGGAAATTATCATGGATCTATAAGTAAGGAATACATCCCCATTGATATGAGACCTTTTGGGGAAGCCTAAAGCAAAACCACGGGAGCTTATGCTCAAAGTGGACAATATCATACCATGGTAGAGAGTCGTGATTCCTAACAAGATGGCCTACAAAATGAGAAGGAACGTGCAGATGAGATAGTTAAGCTCACCTCCCATAAGCAACAGAAAATGTTACATCTTAGTAGATCTTGACCATAACAATCCCTTTCTCTTCGCTGTGTTGTTACTTTCTGGCAGAGCTTTAGTCCCTCCCCCCTTTGAGCCAAAGGAGAAGTGACGCCTCAAGAAACCCTTCCCTGAAGAACCTCTCAAACTGGAGCTAGAGGACAGCTTAGGACACTTCTCTTGTTGTCCACCATTTATAAAATGATCAAACATGTTAGATTCACCATCAAGACCGCTATCTGCAATGCGATTCCTTAACCTCTTGTTTCTAATTTTCAATTCCAATTCACCTCTAAGTGCCTTTTCAGACATCCTTAGTGTCTGCTTTTCACCAAATGAACATATTGGGCAGGCTGGATCATACTTGCTAATTTCAGGTGTCATATTCTCCAAACACTCGGCATGATAAACATGTCCACAAGTTAGTACGGCAACGACAGACAGCTCATTGTTAGCAATTATCTTTTGGCTGGTCCATAAGGATCTCTCAACCAACAACATTGAGCAAATTCCGCATGTTTGTGCATCAGTTGAAGGCGAAGTTGAGAATAAGCTGCAGGATCTAACCATCTTCTCACGAGCAAAGTCGAAGGATTCACTACCAAAGGACCATCTTCCCCTATGTGAAGTTGCCATGAGCTCAGAGAAAGCATTCATAGACCAACCATCAGAAGATCCACCATGTGAGCCCCGCAATGAATCATTGCTCCCAGGGATTTTACGCCTGTCCTCTGAAACTATGTAGCTACCCGGTGACTTGTACGCTGGGATACGGTTGCCAGATACTTGACGTAATAAACGGTCTCCGGGAGAACAGTGAGACAATCTTGATGATGTCAAACCGGCAGAAGGCAGATGGCTGTGGGTTGATAGAGGGGATGTTGAAAAAGATGAAATTGAAGGGATTGAAAGGGATACTTTTGCAGGAGATGTAGATGTCGTCGGATATTCTGTAGCTTTCTTCACCTGATTCAGTAATAGAAACAACTTCAAACTACACATACAATAATTTACCAGGTGAGAAAATAATGGAGGATATAAAACCATACGTGCAAACAGGGAAAGCTCTACCTGTTCCAAACTAACATCCGTGAAAATATTTCTTGAAATTGAACAACCTGTCACAATTCCAAGGAAAAAACATGAGATGGGATGCAGAAGACCACGGAAACATCAGGGCAAGTTCGATATTTAGCTGTTCCCTATTTCAATGCCTTCGAATAGAGCTATTATCATTGCAATAAAATCAATACAAGCAAAACCTACAAAGTCTCCCTTTTTCAACACGTTTAACAAGTTTCAAAACATGAAAAATATTGTTCATGACCGAGAGGCTTTGCAATAGCACAAAATTTACAAATCTGTGGGGCAGCAGCAAGCTATACCAAACCCACAAGCCGAGAAGATTGAATTATAGGTAATATAAAAGAATTAAACACATCTTGCTATCATTGCTCTAATTTCTTATCGGCACTCATTCAAGTCTTTCAATAGTATGAGAATACAAATCAATTCCTCCCACCCAACAAAACAGAATAAGAATCCCCCACGAATATTTAGTTTTTTATCAAACCCAACACACATCATGTGAAAGACAAATGACAGAGGTAAAAGTTAGAAGGATGTCTATCTGCAGAATACCTGATATAGGCGTCCTCACATTTGTCGTGCTTCCTTCAGATACTGAGGAGTTTTTCCATGTCTGTCTATCCAATGGACTACCCTCGTCTGATGCATATGAGGATTCATACTTGAACTCAGGCCGCTCGTTCCTACTTAGTCCATCTGAAATCGAATTCAGTGAAACTTCCTCACCAACAACACGCCCAGGATGATCCCATCTAAAGCTCCAACTCGGCGAGTGACGAACATTCCTAGGCTGCGTTTCGCTACTAGATCCAACACCAATAGTCTTGTCTCTAGCAGCAACGCAACAGACTGATCCCATATTTCAAAAGCCTGAAATGAGATTTTGTATTGTTTGTTACATATCACTTGCGCTATCCAATCTTTAACCCGTGAAGAGCCCAAACACCACTGTTCCAAACAAAGCCCCCTATTGTCTAAAACCATAACAAACAGAACAAACCATATCATCACATAACCCCCAAAACGTACAAGCACCTAGGAAGTCAACACTTCAACCATATTTTTCAAGCACCAAATTGAATAAGATAAACACGAAAGATCAATATGCTTCAAGAAAAACAAATAAAATAATCCCTAAATACATAGCACGCACACCGCTTGGTACAAACCCTTCAGAAATTAAACACGAAAACAAAATCACCCAACACAGAAAGAATCATCGATTCAAATTGTTCGGATTACAGAGCAGATAAAGCAGTAAAACACCAAAACAACAACAAGAGGAGACACTCAAATTAACACAACACCTCAAGAGGAATCAATCAGATTCCCGAAACAACGAAACCGATCACCAGCATGCGTTCAAATCAAACATCAACACCAAAAGAAGGAAAGCTAAACAAAAGTGATCGACGAATACCTTAAACGGCCCAATCCTGAGAGAGAGATACGAATCGCTGCAAGGATGGAGATGGAGGTGATTGCCGTTGAAGAGAAACTGAAACGAGAGCCGTTTTCTGGACGAATTTGAGTGGAAATTGAAGACTGTTTTTGGGGGTTAGGGCTAAGAAGCTGGGGAGACGAGGTCAGAGCTTGGGGATTTCAATGGCGGGTGAATACGACGAGATGTGAATATGATGATGAAAAGAAATGCGATTATTTCAACTTTCAACCTTTTTTTTGTACTCTGGCGATGCTGACAATTATTATTTTTTATAATAATTTTTTTGTTTAAAATTTATATCATTTTCGCACAAAATTATTATTATTATTATTTGAAAATCAAAATTATTAATTAAGGTTAAACATTTTTACTTTATATTATTATTAAGAGTCTTCACATAACTCGAGAATCCGACCAACCTAAACGACCCAACCCAAACCTCGGTTAGATTTTATTTTTGGTTTTGATTTATATTATTATTAAGAGTGTTCATATGACTCGAGAATCTGACCAACCTAAGACCCAACCCAAACCATAAACATTGAGTCGGGTTAGATTTTATTTTCGGCTTGGATTTATATTATTATTAAGAGTGTTCATATGACTCGAGAATCCGACCAACCTAAACGACCCAACCCAAATCTGGGTTAGATTTTATTTTCGGTTTGGATTTATATTATTATTAAGAGTGTTCATATGACTCGAGAATCCGACCAACCTAAACCACCCAACCCAAACGATAAAAATTGAATTCGGTTTTGATTGAGTTGAATTTTTTGAAAATAAAAAAGTTGGGTTGGTTCGAGAATGACAATTTTTTTTTTTATCATGTCATCTCGAAAATAGGGTTACAACGGAACCAACGCTACTCTGCTTTTAAGACTATTGCGAAGATTAATAATAATTGACATTTGCAATAAATGTTAATTATTAATGTAACATGTACGATACATATGTATGATTTTTTTTAAATAATTAAAAAAAAATAACTTGACAACCCAATGAGATTCGACATGATTGTATCGCACACGATTGAACATGCATGCACGAACGACGTATGTGGCCAAATAAGCTTGGATTATGCACAAATTGTGTTCGGTTGGCGGAGACAAATCTCATCGACGATCCGACGAAGCTATAAAGTCGAGCAAAAAAAGAATATGGAGCTTGAGTTCTCCTTAAAACTTGTTGTGAGCGTGCCAAGATCACGAAGTCATACGGCTGAAGATGTACAACCCTAACCCCGTTGCGTTAATTAATTTTTAAAAGGATGAATATACTAAAAATTTATTAAACCCATAATTAAAAATTTAAGTACTAAATATATAATTTAACCTTAGTATACTCTTTATTAGGAAAGGATCCTCATTTTCAACCAACTAAATAATTGACACAGAGACAATATATATATATATATATTTTTTTTAATTACTTGTTACCCATTTTTATATTTTTTAATTTTTAAAATTTTTATTTTAATTTAAATTAACGGTTTAAATTTTACTCGGATTCTCATAAGTTTGAATTCTCGATAAAAAAAATGAAAGAAATTTATTTTAAAAAATATTTTACAATTTATCTTCGAAGGATTTAAAATTTAGATGGGATGGTGGGTCGAGTTGATGAGAAAGGGAAGCAAAACGACACGGTTGGTGGTCGTTTTGAGTTTTAGTACCCAACACGAAATTATTGTCTTCTTTGAGAGAGAGAGTCAAAGTCAAAAAGGTTGGAGACATTAGTTAGGTTAGTTTTCCTTTTAACTTGTCAAATCCTAAACCATTTGAATTCTCGTTTTTTTATGGGAAATTAAATTTATTTAATAAATTATGAAAGCAGTGTCGTTTCGGAGTTTCGGAATGAATCGAGCTGGCTAAAACAATATGTTTGATTTGCACGTGTTTTAATAATAAAATTGTAGGTTTGTGATGGAGTGACCTGCAAAACCGAACCAGGTGCAAAGTGGGTGTGGTGATTGTTACCGGCTTGAGTTTGAAATAATGGAGAAGAGGAGTTTAGAATGAGAACGGGTAGCTCTCTAAACCGAGACTTACTTAGGTTTTGACTATTGGACGAGTTGGTCAACCAACAAATCTAGTTGACCCAATTTCTATCGAGTATGTTTTAACAACACAGAGACTTACTTAGGTCTTGACTATTGGACGAGTTGGTCAACTTACAAATCTAATTGACCCAATTTCTATCGAGCACGTTTTAACGACACAATTTGGACAGTTGTACATGTAGCTCTAGAGAGATATTTTAGATACAACTCATAGCAAATTAAAATCGTACTATTTTTCATAGACAATTTAATCTTTATAACGTCCCTAATTTTCTTGCCCTAAATTGATGACGTTACTGCATGCATGTCTTAAATCTTCATTGAAATTTGAGATTCTCATCATATAACCTCTCGGTTTCCTTCTCCGATAACACTCAATTTCCCTCTCGACTGTGTGTATACATTTCAAAAAGGAAGGAACGTCGGTGATGGTAGGCATGAAAGTACAGAAACTTTAAGAGGGTGGTGGGACGGTTACCTTCAGGATATTAACGTCTAGCATTTGAACAGCAGCACATGATTCGATTCCCACACTGATAATTCTCAAACTAAAAACAGTTTATATTACCTGAAACAAGAACGACTAAACAAATTGATTAAGATATTCATCAACAGTCGTGTATTTAACATCAGGATACAACAACGTAGCAGCAAATGATTCGGTTCCCACACATATAATTCTCAAACTAAAAACAGTTTATGTTACTTGAAACAAGAACGACTAAACAAATTGATTAAGATATTCATCGACAGTCGTGTATTTAACATTAGAATACAACGACGTAGCAGCAAATGATTCGATTCTCACACATATAATTCTCAAACTAAAAACAGTTTACATTACCTAAAACAAGAACGATTAAACAAATTGATTGAGATATTCATCGACAGTCGTGTATTTAACATCAGGATACAACGACGTAGCTTCCAATCCAACTGACGCTTCAATTTCACGGTTATTATGATCTCCCTTAACGAATATCGAGTACTCAAAAGCAAGCATCATATTCAATGGATATGCAGCCTCTACACAATGAAATTAAGTTTAAAAACTAAAATTAGGCCTTTAAATTGGAATTTTTTGTTCACTAACCTTGAACGTTCTTCAATAATTGGTGCTCTGAAACGAAGGTTTTGTGAAGAATTATTCCAATTTTGTTTTCCCAGAGGGCCACAAGTTGATTGATTGACAAGACGTTTTCAGAGGGTTTGATGTACAGAATTTTGTTCAAAGTTGTTGGATCATCCACTGCTTTAATGGTGAAAGAAGCAATGTCTTCTTCGTTGTTGAAAATTGCTGAAACCAAACAAAACCTCATTATTTTAGTGATGCAGACATTTACCAGAAAACCCACTTAACTCCAATCAACTCGACTTAATTGGTCAGTCGTCTCGCGTTTTTCTTAGAATTGACATCAATGGTTGAAGGATTCAAACTCCCGACCTTCTGGTCTAGGTGTAACAGTCTAAATCTATTGTTAACAGTTATTGTTTGCTATGTATCGTTATCAACCTCGTTGTTTTAAAACGAGTCTATTAGGAAGAGGTTTCTACACTCTTATAAGGAAAGTTTCGATGTGGGCAATCCACCCCCTTAGAGTCCAATGTTCGGTGTCTGTCTTTAATACCATTTGTAACAGCCGTAACTCATTGCTAACAGATATTGTTCGCTTTGACCCGTTACGTATTGTTGTCAGCCTCACAATTTTAAAACGTGTCTATTAAGAACAGATTTACATAGCTTATAAGTAATGTTTCGTTCCCCTCTCCAACCGATGTGAGATTACAAATGAATTTTAAATGATAATTAGTATCTTAATGGTAGAGTTTTGGAAAAATTCATTGAACTTAAGCTTACCAAAACTAATACGATCTAAAAAAAAAAACGTTCAAGATGATCCCCAAATTCTCAATTTTTGTGTTTTTATGTCTTTAATGGTTAAAAAAGATGTATAATAGATTTCTAAATTACGAGATCCCACGTTAGACAAAACATTCATTATAAGGAATGAAAACCTCTCCCTAACATACATGTTTTAAAATTGTGAGGCTGACAGTGATATATAATAGACCAAAACAAACAATATCTACTTGTAGTGGGCTTGGGCTATTGCAAATGGTATTAGAGCCAGACATTGGGCGGTGTGCCAGTGAGGACGTTGGGTTCTCAAGGGGGTGAATTGTGAGATCCTACATCGGTAACGAATCATTTCTTAGAAGGGTATGGAAACCTCTCCCAAACAGATGCGTTTTAAAATTGTGAGTTTGCGTGATATGTATCAGGCAAAACAGACAATATCTGCTAGCGATGAGCCTAATGACCAAGGTACACGCAAGCTAACCCAAACAATCATGGATATAAACAAAGAAAAGGTCTACGAACTTTACAAGTATTTAATAGGAGCTCAACGTTTTGTTGAATGGACCTATTTCATCTACCGACCTAAACAATAATAATCGATATTTTATCTACAAACCTATTCGTGGAATGGACCGACCTCATATTAATACATAAGAAAAAGCACAAGCTATATAATGAACAGGGATAAGAGTGAAGAAGTAATTACCCTTGGGATTTCCATCGCCATGAATAACAACCTTGTCTCTTGGTGGAGCAGTGACCCCAAGCTGACCCAAGCTGGGAACACAAAAGCCATTAAAACAGTAAGACAAATACATAAGTGTAAGGGATTCCTTCGGCCTCCACCGCTCGGCGAATTTGAACCTTTGACTCGAAAATAGATTTCACTGGCCCGACTCCATGCACGTTCTCTACATCATACCCAAACTCCGATGGGAAAAATCTCTGCACCGACAACAAAATATTTGTTTCTATAAACACATTTGGACCCATAGAATTTAGATGTCGTATCCATTTCTAAAGTTCGAACAATAACAAAATATAAATTCGAACATTTTTAAAATTAAAAAAAAAAAGTTGATAACTATAATTAAAAAAAAAAAAAAACTCTAAAATGAAATAAATTAGTGTTACAATATTTGGTAATTAAATATAAAATTACTATATTTTAGATATAATATTATTTCATTGATATTTGATATCAAATTAATTATGAGATAATTATTAAAGAATAAATTAACAAATTTGTTAGAAATTAAATTAATTTTCACCCACTTATAAAACATTAATAAATTCTTAACATATCAAAGAAATAATTAACAAACCTATTAAATATAAAATCAGTCATAAAATTAAACTTTTAAATATTTATTTAATAAAAAAAATTTAAAAATTAAGAATCTATTAAAAAAAATTTAGAGATTAACCTACTTAATTAAAAAAACTAAGTAAATGGTAATGAATGTTGGATGATGAAAGTCAAATAGCTGGGAATGATCATGAATTTATAAATAAAGAATTCTCTCTACATTGATACGAGGCCTCTTGGGAAGCCCAAAGCAGAGCCATGAGAGCTTATGCTCAAAGTGGACAATATCATACTATTATGGAAAGTCGTGTTTGTCTAACATGATATCAGAGTCATGCTCTAAACTTACTTGTGCTTGGTAAATCCTCAAATGTCATACAAAGAACTCCAGACAAAAAAAAAAAAAAAAGAGTCAAGTCTCCTAGAAGGCAGTAAAAAATGATTAAGACTCCAAATGAGTCGAGTCCATTAAGGGGAGGCGTATTTTGTTCGAGGAGAGATGTTGGATGATAAAAGTCCTCCTAATTTAGGGAATGATCATGAGTTTATAAATAAGAGATACTCTCTCCACTAGTATGAGGCATTTTGAGAAGTCCAAAGTAAAGCCACTAGACGGGAGGCTCAAAGTAGAGAATATCATGTCATTGTGAAAAGTGGTATTCGTCTAAGAATGAAGAACAGAAACAAATGTTTACGAGACCTTGACGTTGCCGGCCTCTTTAATGGCGGAAATGAGCTTATCTTGATCGCTCAACTGGTTAAGACCGACCGTCGAAATCACTACATCCACCTGTTTAATCGCCTTCACCAAGCTCTCGTGGTCGAACAGATCTCCCTGTAAGCAACTCGATCGGAATATTTTTCTATTTCTTTCAGAACTTCACGCAATAGAAAGAGAAATCGAAATCGAAATGGAAACGGAAACGCACCGAAAAAACTTCAAATAATTTGATGAACTTTAAGCAAACAGGAAAATGATAGTTCGAGGAATTACAGAGACGGCGATGACTCCGATGCTCTTGAATTTCTGGATAATCGGAGATTTGGCCGGATCGGAGAGAGCGGAATCTCGGACGAGCGCGAAGGTCTGATGACCGTACTTGACGCTGGCCTCGACGATGAATTTTCCGATGTATCCTGTGCTTCCGACGACGAGGACTCTGCTTTTGGTGGCCATTGGATGAAGATTTCTGGCGCGCCAAATTGATTTTGGGATAAAAAGGTCGAAGAGGTGAGGGAAGCGAGTAGTGCCAATTGAAAATCGGGCGAGTTACTTTCACCCAAATGACTAATATATCCTTCAATCTTGATCAACACGGGTCTTTTGCTTCGTCTTCATTCACATTTACATGTTTTTCGATGGTCCCGACATTCTTTTACGACACTTCTCGATTCTAAGAGGGAAGACCCAACACACCAACACGGGTCCTTTGCTTTGTCTTCGTTCGCATTTACATGTTTCTTGATGGACCCGACATTCCCTTACGATACTTCTCGGTTCTAAGAGTGAAGACCCCACACACCAACACAGGTCCTTTGCTTTGTCTTCGTTCACATTTACATTTTTTTTATGGACCCGACATTCCATTACGATACTTCTCGATTCTAAGAGTGAAAATCCCACATACCAACACGGGTCCTTTGTTTTGTCTTTATTCACATTTACATGTTTCTTGATAGGCCCGACATTCTCGTGCAATACTTCTCGGTAGACCAACATGGGTCATTTGCTTTGTCTTCATTCATATTTATATGCCCAACATTCCTCTACAATATTTCTCGGTTTTAAGAGTGAAGACCCTACAGACCAACACGGGTTCATTGTTTTGTCTTCATTCACATTTACATGCTTCTTGATGGGCTCGACATTCCCTTAGAAATACTTCTCAGTTCTAAGCGTGAAGACCCCACACACTAACACGGGTCTTGTGTAATTTTAGAGTTCCCATCATTAAACATCGAGAAACAAGATGAACCTTGTTGGTACATTTGAACGTGGTCTCCGTTCTTATCAAAATACAAGAAAATCAGAAAATACAACAACAATTAAGCTTTCGCCGTTATTTAATGAAGATAGGAGTAGATAAGACTCCCATAAGGTGCTTTAAACAAACTGATTGAGAAATTCATCCACGGTTGTATATTCAACGTCGGGATATAATTTTGTGGCTTCCACTCCAAATGATGGTTCGATATCAAAGTTGGTTTGATCTCCCTTTACAAAAACCGAGTAGAAAATTGATAGCCTTAAGTTTAGTGGAAATGAAGCTTCTGCAAATTAACAATAATAAAAGAAAAAAAAACCCGTTAGTTGTGTGAGATTTCACATCGGTTGAAGAGAAGAACGAAACATTTCTTATAAGAGTGTGAAAAAATGGTTTAAAATTGTGACGCTGACAGTAATACGTAACGGGACAAAGCGGACAATATGTGTTGGCGACAAACTTGAGCTATTACAAATGGTATCAGAGCTATATACTGAGTGGTGTGTCAGCAACGATGCTGAGCCTCCAAGTGGTAGATTGTTTTAACAAAACATTTTTTTACAAGGGTGCGAAAATCTCTCCCTAATAAACACGTTTTGGTAGCTCAGAAGTGAAATAATTGAAAATACTAACCTCGGATGTCGTTCAATAGTTGTTGCTCCGAAACATAGGACTTGTCGAGGATTTTCCCACATTTTTGTTCCCAAAGGGCCACAAGATCAACACAAGAGTAGGTGTTTTGAGGTGGTCGAACATAGAGGATTTTGTTCAAAGTTCTTGGATCATCCACCGCTTTAATAATATAGGTGGCAACGTCACGTTCCACGTTGAATATTGCTGATAATACAAAAAGAAATAAGCTAGTAGTTTATGAATTTAAGGTTATAGACACGATGCACCTTCATTTTCAGTAGCTCAATCATAACAACTCATGATTAAACATATTTTATCTTAGGATACATATGAGTAAGGACAAAACATGCTACAAGGACTTATGTTGTTATGTTGGATAATATCACTCTTAGAAGCAAGAACTAAGTAACGTGACCATGTCATAGGGGATGCACGGGAATAGTAAGACCGTCCGATGACAATTCCGATTATCATTCTTATAGTTCGGGAAAAGAATTAAGTTTATTACCCTTTCCATCCCCTAAGATAGTAACTTTATCTTCGGGTGGAGTAGCAACTTCAAGTAGATATGGCTGAGCCAGAGACGGAAGGAACCAACCCGAAAATAAGTTTGAGGATACGAAAGTGTAGGGAACTTGTGCAGCCTCCACAGCTCGACGAATTCCAGCTTTTGCATTGAAGGCTGTTCGTGCTGGCTCGACATCATGCACATGATCCACATCGCACCCATACTCCGAAGGGAAAAATCTCTGAACAATGACAATAACGGTTCTTTCATTTCACCATAGAACTATACATGGTAAATGACATATATATATATTTCCCTAGGCGGCGTTTGAATATGTATTTTAGGGGAACCATCGAGCCAACCCAAATCATACAAATTATATATGAACTCAACCCAATCCAACCTAAATAAGTTAATAATCCAACTCAAATTACACGGGTTGGATTAGATTTATTGGGTTTTTGAGATCAGTGAATTTCTGACCTTAACATTGCCAACTTCTTTGATAGCCGAGATGATTCGATTTTGATCGGCTAACAGATTGTGACCAACTGTCGATATTACCACATCCACTTGTTTTATGGCCATAACCAGACTCTCGTGATTGTAGAGATCGCCCTACAAATAAAAAAAAGTAAGAAGAAAAAGAAAAATTCACGATTTCAACTTCTAAGTTTTTTCTTGACAGTTAGTAGTTTGAAATTGACTCACCGATATAAAAATGACTTTCAAGCTCTTGAAATGGTCGATAATGTGGGACTTGGTTGGATCGGAGAGAGTCGAGTCGCTTACAAGAGCATAGGTGGGATGGCTAGCCTTGGCACTAGCTTCGACCACATGCTTACCCACATGCCCAGTGCTTCCTATGAACAAAATCTTGCTCTTGGAGGCCATCTCTTTGATCCAAATGTTAGGCCAAGAAGCTATGTTATGGGAATGGTGGCAATGAATATGATAGTTTTATAAGGGGAAAGTCATTGCTTTTTAAAAAACGTGGTCTATATGCTTGGGCCATCCACACTTTAGTGGTGTAAAGAGAATTATTGAAACCGAACGAAAAGACTCGATAAAACCCACGTGAACATTGTCTAGTAGACAAAAATAAGTTAACTCACGACTAGCAAATATTGTCCGTGTTGGTCAGTTACGCGTTACTGTCAGCCTCACGATTTTAAAACGCATCTACTATGGAGAGGTTTCTACACAATTATAAAGGAATGCTTTGTATCCCCCTCCGACCGATGTGGGATCTCACAATCTACCCCCTTTGGGGACCTAGCATCCTCGCTGGTACACTGCCCAGTGTCTAGCTCTAATATCATTTGTAGTAGTTCAAGCTCACAGCTAACAAATATTGTCCGTTTTAAAATGTGTTTGTTAGAGAGAAGTTTCTACAGCCTTATAACGAATGCTTCGTTCCCTTTTCGAACCGATGTGAGATCTCACATATTATCTTAAGAAAATAAAAACCCTCGTAAAGATATATTTTTAAAAAATCAGAAACCAAACGACTATCAAACAAAAAAAATAAAACGATAGTACATTAATAGAAATGGTTTTAAATGAAGCGATACGGTAAAAAAGTAGCTTCATTTCTAAAGATGTACGTTTACTCTCCCGATTGTCGGTATGGAAATAAACAAGTTGAGTTTTACTCTTAGTAGATAAAACACCCGTCATTCTAATAGCTGATGGTTCGATTCCCACTTCAATAATTTTCGAACTAAACTCATTATCTTCGACATTTACCTAAAACCCACATGGACGGTGTGCTAATAGACAAAAACAAAGCTGTTCAAGAGTCCACCATTGAAGTGGACATTAATATTCCCACGTTTTTTTTTAATGTCCCTTCGAGTTAATGCGACCTTCTAATTTAAGTCAATATGTCTTAACTAATTAAACTATGTCAACAACATAGCAATGGATAAGACTCCCATAAGGTGCTTTAAACAAACTGATTGAGAAATTCATCCACGGTTGTATATTCAACGTCTGGATATAATTTTGTGGCTTCCACTCCAAATGATGATTCGATATCAAAGTTGGTTTGATCTCCCTTCACAAAAACCGAGTAGAAAATTGATAGCCTTAGGTTTAGTGGAACGGGAGCTTCTGCAAATTAACATAAAAAAATCTCGAGATTTCACATCGATTGAAGATGAGAATGAAATATTTCTTAAAAGGGTGTGAAAAAATGGTTTAAAATTGTGAAGCAGACGGTGATACGTAACGGGACAAAGCAGATAATGTGTGTCAGAGCTAGACACCGAGTGGTGTGATAGCGAGGATGTTGAGCCTCCCAAGGGTAGATTGTTTTAATGTAACATTTTTTTATAAGGGTGTAGAAATCTCTCCGTAATAAACACGTTTTGATAGCTCGAAAGTTTAATAATTAAAAAATACTAACCTTGGATGTCATTCAATAGTTGTTGCTCCGAAACATAGGACTTGTCGAGGATTTTCCCATATTTTTGTTCCCAAAGGGCCACAAGATCAACATAAGAGTAGGTGTTTTGAAGTGGTCGAACATAGAGGATTTTGTTCAAAGTTCTTGGATCATCCACAGCTTTAATAATATAGGTGGCAATGTCACGCTCCACGTTAAATATTGCTGATAATACAAAAAGAAATAAGTTACGCTAAATAATTTGAACATTCTACGAGACAAACTTGAATGTCAGAGATGTCGAGTTTGTTAAAGGATTGATATAATTATATTTACGATAACCTATTAGTTTATTGTGAGATCCCACCTCAGTTGGAGAGGAAAACAAAACATTCGTTGTATAGGTGTGAAAACCTATCCCTAACAGGCACATTTTAAAAACATTGAGGGAAGCTTGAAAGGGAAAGCCCAAAGAGGACAATATTTGCTAGCGGTGAACTTGAGTTATTACAAATAGTATCAGAGCCAGTCACCTGGTGGAGTGCCAAGCAAGGACACTGGGCCCTGAAGGGGGTGGATTGTGAGATCCCACATTGGTTGGGGAGGAGAATGAAACATTTTTTATAAGGGTATGGAAACCTCGTTGATCTCTGAAGGGGGGTGGATTGTGAGATCTCATATCGGTTGGGGAGGGGAGATCCTACATCGGCTGGGGAGGAGAACGAAACATTTATTATAAGGGTGTGGAAACCTTGTTGAGCCCTGAAGGGGTGGATTGTGAGATCCCACATCGGTTGGGGAGGAGAAAGAAACATTCTTTATAAAGGTATGGAAACCTCGTTGAGTCTCGAAGGAGGGGTGGATTGTGAGTTCTCACATTGGTTGGGGAGGAGAACAAAGCATTCTCAGCATTCTTTATAAGAGTGTGGAAACCTCGTTGAGCCTCGAAGAGGGGGTGGACTGTGAGATCTCACATCGGTTGGAGAGGAAAACGAAACATTGTTTATAAGAGTGTGGAAACCTTGTTGAGCCCTGAAGGGGGTGGACTGTGAGATCCCACAACGAAACATTCTTTATAAGGGTGTGGAAACCTTGTTGAGCCCTGAAGGGGGTAGATTGTGAGATCCCACATCAGCTAGAGAGGCGAGAACGCCACATTTGAATTCCAAATCCTAAACATGAGACGTTACAAGACGAGAGTTCAAGTATTACTATACTTAAACTTTTTTCGATGTACTCGAGTCGGCAAAATTTAAAAGAATGAAAAGAATTTAGTTTATTACCTTTGAAATTTCCATCCCCTAAGATAACAACTTTATCTTTGGGTGGAGCAGCAGCTTCAAGTAGATATGGCTGAGCCAGAGATGGAAGGAACCAACCCGAACAAAAGTTCGAGGATACGTAAGTGTAGGGAATTTGTGCAGCCTCCACAGCTCGACGAATTCCAGCCTTTGCATTGAAGGCTGTTCTTGCTGGCTCGATGCCATGCACACGATCCACATCGTTCCCATACTCCGAAGGAAAAAATCTCTGGACAATGAGCCGTATTTATTTATAGCTTACTCAATGGTTATACATAATAAAATTATATATGATAAATGATATATATACAGTAGATAACAGTATCTGGTAAAGGTATACGTCATGCAGTGTTTTCCATCTCTGGTTCTTTGTTTCTAGATGAGTGTATGTGTTGTTGTGCAATCCTAACAAAATTAACCCTGGTTAGATATCCGTTAATTCACATGTTTCCGGATTGGATTGAATTTAGACCTAACCAAATTGTTCGAGTTGTGAATTTTTTCAACCCAAATAACCTCAATCCAATATTCGAGTTCGATTAGCTCAATTCGATTCAACCCTAACTAATTTTAGGAGAACCATTGGACCCGCCCAAACCCATACCGACTTCATTTATTTGAATTCAACCCAACCTAAATAAGTTAATAACTCAACCCAAATTATATGGGTCGGGTTAGGTTTATTGGGTTATCCAGATCACTGGATTTTTTTTAACACCGTTAATATAATACACCAACAAACTTCAAAAAAAAAAAAAGAAAAAAACACTTACAAATCATTGTCGTTGATGTCTTTTTTTATTACTCATAATTTTAAGGTTCGAGTTTGATAAAGAATTTAGCACATATGCAACTTGTAGATCTTATGTACTTGTCAATAATAATGATACGTAAAAGATTAATGACCATTAGGTATTTTAACTTCTGACCTTAACATTACCAGCTTCTTTGATAGCCGAGATGATTCGATCTTGATCAGGTAATAGACTGTGACCGATTGTCGATATTACCACATCCACCTGTTTAATAGCTTTAACCAGACTCTCGTGAACGAAGAGATCGCCCTACAAATTAGAAGTAGGAAGAAAGAAAAGGTGTCTCGAGTGAGAATCTTGAGTAAAGAAAAGGTTCATCTCCAACGACTTACCGACACGAAAATGACTCCCAAGGTGTTGAAATGGTTGATGAGCTCAGACTTGGCTGGGTCTGAAAGAGTGGAACCTCGAACAAGAACATGGGTTGGGTGTCCAGCCATGGCACTTGCTTCCACAATGAACTTGCCTATATAACCGGTGCCTCCAATGATCAGGATCTTGCTTTTGGCTGCCATTTTTCTTAAAGAGGGAACTAGCAAAGAACCCAAACTTGCTTGAATTTGAATGGATAATACAGATCTATATCATGGTTTCCACTCTTCTTTTATAGAATATTCTGCGTCGTATTGGATGTGTAATGTCGAAAATACCCTCGTAAAGAAATTCAATTTTCAAATCATGTCTCACATCGTTTGGAGAGGGGAACGAATCATTTCTTGTAAGGGGTGGAAACCTCTCTGTCGTAGACGTGTTTTAAACTGTGAGACTGACGACGATATGTAGCAGACCAAAGTGGATAATATCTGCTAGCGGTGAGCTTGGGCTATTACAAATGGTATCCGAGCTAGACACAGAACTGTGTAGATGTTGGGTCCTCAAGGGGTGGATTGTGAGATCTCACATTGGTTGGAGAGGGGAACGAATCATTCATTATAAGGGTGTGGAAACCTCTCCGTAGTAGACACGTTTTAAACAGTGAAATTGACGACGATACGTGATGGGCCAAAGCAGAGCGGTGGGCTTAGGCTGTTACAAATGGTATAAGAACTAGACACCGGACAGTGTGGATGCTGGGACCTCAAGGGGGTGGATTGTGAGATCTCACATTGGTTGAAGAGGAGAACAAAATATTCATTATAAGGGTGTGAAAACCTCTCCATAGTAGATGCGTTTTAAAACTGTGAGGTTGACGACGATACGTAACGAGCCAAAGCGGACAATATCTGCTAGCGGTGGTCTTGGGCTATTACAAATGGTATCAAAGCTAAACATTGGATAGTGTGAACATTGGGTTCTTAAGGGGGTGGATTGTGAGATTTCACATCAGTTGGGGAGGGTAACGAAACATTCCTTGTAAGGGTGTAGAAACCTCTTCCTAATAGAAGCGTTTTAAACCGTGAGGTTGACGACGATGCACAACGGGCCAAAGTGGACAATATCTGCAAACCGTGAAATCTTTTGTAATGTATCACATGTTATCTTAAGAAAAAAATCATAGAGATAGGATAGGATAGGAAAACAAATATATTCTTCAAAAACTAGAAACCAAACGACTATCAAACAAAGATATAAAACGAGGGATCATTAATAGAGCGATTTTCAGATAAACAATATGGTAAAAAAAAGTCGTATCACTTACAAAGACGTATGACGTTTACTCCCTATCGTTGGCAAGAAAATAAAAAAGTTGAGTTTTACTCTTAATAGATAAAAATCCCGTCCTCTCACGTCCTCTCAAGAGCTGATGATTCGATTCGCACTCCAATAATTTTCAAACTATACTCACTCCATGCCGACATTTACCACAAAACCCACATGGACATTGTGCTAATAGACAAAGACAAAGCTGTCCATGAAAATCATGCCAACCAAGTCAGCTTCCACCGACATTAATATTCCCACGTTTAAATTTAAGGTAATATGTTTTAACTCGTTAAACTATGTCAATCTAAGTATAACTCAATCAACCATTATATTAAATTTTTACTATAGAATGATGTTAGTCTTAACTAGTGAAGTTTAATTTTTCCGTTTACTAAATTTGTCTGGAGCGCACGGCTTCCTCTTTGAGTTACCGTCCGAGTGGAATGGTCAACTAAGAGTGAACAATCAAAATTGATTAAAGAAGGAAATAATTTGAGATTCAGAGTAAATCAAACGAACGTGAACGAGTTGGTTCACTTGCTAATCAGCTTGATCCAATCTTGTACGCTCGTAGAGGGACATTTTTATAGATATACCCTTAGATCTATGTTTCTGAATAGTCTCGAACAAGGCCACCAGCACCCAACTTGCTAGAATATCAACGTTTATTTATTATATCATAAATGATCGTGTAAATAAATAAATAAATAAATAAATAAATATAAATAATTAATAATGGGCCCAATGACAGTGAAAGGGCCCATTTGAAATTTCAAAAGTCCAATCGGATAACGCGGGTCGGGCCGGGCCAAGCCCAGTATAGTCGCCATGCCAGGCAGGTCCTACAAGACCAACTTGATGCAAGGGACTGGTCCATAGATTCCTTTTTTTTTTTTTTTTATAATTATTTAAATTAAATAATTTAAGAAAATTTTAATTTAGAATTAAATTATATCTTTTTTTTTACTTAAATAATTTTCTATTATATAATAATTAACATTATTATAAATTATTATAAAGTATGAGCAAAGAATAAAATAGTAATGGGCCCAATGATAAATAAAGTCGGGCCGGGCTAGCTCGGCCGGGCCCAGCACAGTCGCTGTTGACCCAAATACAAGACCAACTTGAACCAAGTGGCTTACCTTAATGGTCCCTTGCTTAGTCAACAGAATTTTCTTTTTCTTTTAATTATTTAAATTAAATAGTTTAAGAAAAAACTAATTTAAAATTAAAGTATTTCTATATTATTTTGCTATTATATATATATTTAAATAAAGTTTGAGAACCGACTTATTTTGAACTAAATGAACATTTCGATTAGCAAACCGTTCAATCATTTTCACGAAAAGAAAATATGTTTCGTATGTCTTTATCTAAAACGCGTAGTCAATTATATAAATGATTAATTTGTTAATGAAACATGTAAATCATTTTTTTTTTCTTTTTTGTTATCAGTCAATTTGTTGTGCTGTTCGTGCTCGAAAATGCCATCTTTCTATTTCTACGAGGATTTTCCGTTCATAAAAAAGAAGATCCCGACACGTTTTTTTTAGAGAAACAACACAAAAAACGAGCCAAAATCAAAGAACCGACAAAAAGTTGAATTAATATATATTAGACATAAACTAAAAAAAGTAGGGGTATAATTTTTTTGACAAGATATTTTATTTTTAGAAATTGGATCTACAAAAAATATTATTTATTTATTCTCGAACTTAAAAAATAATATCCTAACACAGGGATATTATTATTAACATCATAATCAAAACGTTCGTAATCTCAACGAATAAGACATTTATTTATTTATTTATTTTTAAATTATGTTGTCTTAATCAACTAATTAATATCATATCTCAACTCATACGAAAGATTCAAATCTCTCGTTTTAAATGTTGAGTTCAGCACTCACCCGAGCTGAATGTCAACCGACATAGTTTTCTTTTGTTGAGATCGAACGTTCAAAACTTCCTACATCATTGTCGTACTAAAAAAAATTAACGATTATAAATTTATTTTTATGCAAAAAAAAATTAAGCGATTAATTTTTTATAAATGAGTTGATTGGTGAGTTAAATCAATTAAATTGATGTAACGAAGAATATCATGTAACTCTTATTGAAATTGAGGCGGACGTATACGTACAAAATATATATATATATATATATATATTTATATATGGGCTAATTATTACTTTAGAAAAGAAAAAAAATATATATATATATATATATGGAAGTGAAAGCAAAATGATCATAGGATAATAATAATAATTATTATTATTATTTTATTGAATTTGTGAGATGGATGGATCTAGGGTCTACCTAGCTACTTCACATTTCCATCTTTATGTTACCTCCTTCAATGGTACCTACAAAAACAAAATTAACAAACATTAAGCTCGGGTCATTCATTAAACGTTCTTTAGATAGCTAAAAACGTCTCTGCAGACATTAATGTTTACATAGATTTGATTTCGAAACATCTATCATACCTAACAAGCTCATTTACGATCTGCTTTCATCGTCACTGTTTGACTTAGTTTTGTAAAAATTAAAGCTGTTGTGTTAGATTCGAAATCACCAGTCCCGATGCTGTAAACTTTATCATTCTCGTTTGTTCATAGGTATGATACTATAACAGTCCAGACCCACCGCTTTGAACTTTACTCTCGAGCTTTCCCTCGAATATTTTAAAACAAGTCTGGTAGGTAGAAGTTTCCACACCCCTAGAGAGAATGCTTTGTTTTCCTCTCCAACCGATATGGAATTTTACTGATATTGGCTTGAACGTGTCTTTTCAGTTGAAAAAGAACTCTCGAGAATTTCACGAGGAAGCGGTGAAGCTATTGTTCAAAAGAACACGAACATCGTCCGTTTAGGTTATGCACTATTGGAAGTGGATTTTTTAAAGAGAGATTTATGATGAAGGGGACCATGAGAATGTCTCAATCATCAATTTTAAAACATCCATTTGAAATTTCTTTGTCAAATCATAATAAAGAAGGAGAAGAAGAAGAAGACGGATAATTGACTACACAGTTCAATCCTATCTTTACCTGTATATGGATGAGATAAAAAGGCGTTTGATGATCGGCCTTGATCGAAACCCACATTGTACAGATTCTGCAAATCCATGTCCCATCCCGAAGAGGTTTGAAATTGCTGCATCGATTGATCGATATTATCAAGAACTTGAAACGATTTGAACTGAATCGAAAATGGCGGAGAATCGAAGGAAAAAGGATTTGAGAACTTACGGTGAGGCATGATGAATCCACGAAATTTTCTGGGAATGATCTTCGAAGTGCGATATCAGAGGTATTGATTCCGATTTCTAATCCAGAACACGAAACTACTTGTTGATTGTTTGGATTGAATTGTAAATAGGAAGAAGGATCTGTCATCTCCGATGACATTTCGCCGATCGCCTGGGGAAAAACCTGTTTGTTTGTTTGTTTGTTTCCCGGGAATATATTAGATTCTTCTTCTTCTTGTTAATTTTGATCTGATTAGATGAGTTATGGAGTTTGGAAATTGTTTTGTTTTCTTACCTCTTTGGTGAAGAGATCATCTACATTGAACTCCAACCTTGGATTGACAGTCGATAATTTCATGGACAAGAACTGTTTGTGAAAATGCCAGAGAGAAAGTTTTAGATTTCAGAGCAGGATTTTTAGTGTTTTCAAGGCTAGAGATTGAGTGAATTTAATTCTACCTCAACTTGTCTTTGAAGAGATTGAACATAGTTTATAATCTCGTCGAGCATTCCAGCTTTTCCAGTGATTTTGTTGCATCCTGGTACTAAATCTTGCAAGTACTTCATTCTTTCACTGATTTTTTCCCTTCTAGCCTACATGAAACCATGAAGAACTTGAGTGTTTAAAGAGAAATTCCCCATAAATGTATAGAAAACTAACAAATCAGGAAAAGAAAAAGCAACCCAGATGATGAAATTGGGTGTTCTTCTGGCTTACTCTTTCTGCTAAGCTGTGGCTATCAGTGGCTTGGCCACGGCCTGCTCTGACATGAATGTAACCAGGCTTTTGAACCTCTGATGCTTTGGAGTTTTCTTTTGAGGTATCAGCTGATGTTTCTCTGTTGTTGTTTGTTGTGGTGCTTGAGTTGTTGTTTTTGGATAACTCTTCTTCTTCTGAACTTGTTTTGATCCGTTTCTCTTTGCTGTTCTTGTCCCCCTGCAAATCCTCCATTGATTTAGTTTCAAATTCTTGAAGCTTTTGGCCATTTTTCCCATATGGGTTTGAAGATTTAGAGATGTTTCAATGGAGGAATGTTTTGAAAAAGAGAGAGATCATGTTATACGAACTTGCCTTGTTCTTGTTGTTGGTGGGGGCGGCGGCAGCGGTGGTTGTGGTGGTGGTGGTGTGAACTTTCTCAGCTTTTCTTTTCTTGAAGCTCTCTCTTCTGGCGGCCGACACAGCCGGAGTCACTGCCGGCGGGCAGCTGGAGGTTCTCGAGAGAGAAGAATTGAGTTCATAAGCCGTGGCATTCAACAACAGAGAGGGATCAAACTTGCCTCCTAACCCCCCAGGGTCAGGCTTCACTGCCCCCATTACAATCTCAACAAGTGACATCCCACCACCGCTGCCACCGCCACTCATGAACCCCGGAAACCCCGTGAGGTGATCCGCCGGAACAACCCCCGGCGGCGGAAATCCGCCGCCGTAATCAACCCTATTGAAACAGCTCTGCTGCAAAAGCTGATCTTGCTGGAATTTCAAACGACCCCTCTGCCTCTCAAGAACACTGAGATTATCAGGACAGTCCCCGGCAGTGTTCAAACACTGCAACATCTCCGGCAATGCTCTGTTCATCTTTCTTCAAGGAAAATGATGAAAAAAAATCAAAACCCCACCTCAGACAAACTAAGAAATCCTTAAATTCAAAGGAAATCCCACCCCCAAGAACCAAAAAAAGGCCTCTTTTCTGCTGCTAAGTACGCTATAACCCCAAAACATGAAGAAAAAGAAGAAGAACAAGAACAAGAAAGGGATTGTACCCAAAGAATGATTATAGAGAAGGGAAGAAAGAGAAAAAAGGGGGTGGGGTATATTTAAAGGTGAAAAAGTTAGGGGGTGGTGGTGGCCGGAGAGTGACAAGAACTGGCCGGAATTATTGGTTTAGAGAGAGATAGAGACAGGGGAATGGGGCAGAGAGGTGCGGAATGAAGCCATAACCATAGGCCGTGGGGGGTGGGGCAGACTGACATGACTGCCACGTGAGCATGTCCGGAGTACCAAAGCAGAGATAATGAAACGGACCCTTACAGACCTGCGGCTCCAAACTCCAACGGGGTTCCTCTGTGTTAATGAAACGCCAAAAAATACGAGGAAGAAACAGATTTTTGTAATCCCTACCACTCCCTATTGTACATCCACATTTCTCTTTTAATTTCCTTTCACATCCTTGTACTTTTTTTTTTTACTTTATATAGAGGACGAGATTTGATTCCTCAATTGATGAGGTTACTACTGTCTTTTAGCTTTTACAAGTATACGTGTGAGTTTACTCCGAGCATGATTCATCTTATTATAGTTTTATAAATTTGGTTCTTATACTTTTGATAAGGTTGTAATTTTTGTACTGGAAAGAGAGTGGAGGCCCTTGCGAAAGCCCTGTCCACCCTTCTCTATTTTGAGGGATTCTTATATTTAGACTCGTAACAGTTGGCTAGGAATAAGAATAGGGTCAGTAGTCTCTTTCGTTGCAGGTCCTCTTGCTGAGATGACTCTTTTGTTTTTTTACTACGACATGAATCATGAAAAAGCTGGAATAACTCTGAAAGAGAGTGGCCCCTAGGCGTTGAAAGCGTCTCGTCTTTGTAGAGCAAGAGTAGGATTGGCTACTTCGGTCCGGCAGGAGGAAAAATGGTATTTATAGTTTAGTGAAACTTCACCAATGATATCAAACGTTATGGTATTGAGCTTTTATCTTTTTTGTGATCGTCTTTCATTGGGTAGTTGTGTGTTAATCGGTCGTGTTAGATCTGAGTTGAATTTGTATGTTTGTTGGGTTCTTCCCACCTTTTACTGTCTCACTCTATCGTTATAACGTATTTTCACATTTTTACTTCTTCTTTTGGACATGTCACACCTTAGGGTTGGGGCATGTGGTAGGGTCGGTGCATTTTTAGAATGACTTGTGAAACTTAACCAAATCATAGAGACAAAGTTGAAACAGTTAAAATTATATGACCAAATTAAAAATTTTAAAATTATAGAGACGGTTTAAGTTGAACTCAAACTATGGAGACCATAGGAAAAAATTTATAATAGATGATTGCACAAGACAATAAAAACAAGAATGTTATTTAGAAATTTTTCCTCCTTAGTTCGCTAATCAATCCACTCGACTTCAAGATGATATAACTCGTGTTAACTTCTCTTTGGTCCATCAAATTCAAATCTTTATCGATTACGATACCTCTTCGATTGCACTTAATCGACAATGTTGTTGTAACCCGCTCTTGTACATTCTTCTTACATACAGTTTTGATATGATTGATTCACTCTATTTTCGATTTTCTTAGTCTTTCCTAAAGTCTAGATCAGACAGTGTGAAGACAACAATAAAAATTTCATACAATAACATTGAAGACGAGAAATATATACAATAACATTGAAGACGAGAAATATATCATCGACCCATCTCGGCCCCGTGCCAACCTTACATGTTACAACCAGCAATGTCAAATTGTTCTCATGAATATGATTGACATTATTATAGAAGTTATATTTAGGAAAAAAAAAAACATAAATTTACAAATTTCCCGTCCAAGGATGTAAGGACAATTAAGAAAACCCCTAACTTCTAAATCCCTTTTCCAATCTCAATCTTGGCGCGTGTAGATCACTTTGTCTTCCTATTGGAGGAGTAAGCACACGAAAGTCCGAGCGCGTGAGATGATTACGGAGTTTTGGGTGGATGTTTATGCCGTGTTACGGTCTGATGTGGAGCGTTCTAAAATTAGAAAAAAAAAATGGAGTTTTCAAACTAACCACTTTTTTGTCTCTATCTTGTTCTTTAATGGTGATGTACTTTTTGGTCTTTTTGTTTCTTAATTAAAGCATTGATTAATTATTAATTAACTTCAGATAAATTAATTAAGAAAGATAAATAATAACTTTCTTGAGCAATTATTTAATAAATATGCTTGCCAAGATTATTCCAGAACTACCCAACTCAAATTATAAGTTTGAGCTGGATTAATTTTATTTTTAGGTTGGTTGACTTGAATTTTTAGAAAATCGAAAGATTCGAGTTGATTAATAGGTTGACATTTTTTTGGTTGAGTCAACCCGACCAACTCGAAAATAGAGTTACAACTAATAATGTTTGTTATCCATGTCAACCATGTGTTGTGACTTGTGACCAAAGGAGAGTAATGAATGAACCAAGACCATATTCTAACGAGAGCGATCCAGAAAATATGATGGTTAAGAAATGTTTAAAAGAATTGATAGACATTACCTTCACTAACAATATGAAATTTTTCGGTAATTCTACGTTGGATGACTTTCTACAAAATGTGTTAGAAAGACGTCGTGTTGGATTGTGGAGATAGCCATCAATCTTAGAAGCAGTTTAAGTCAAGTAGGTATTGTAGTCATGTCACATAGAGAACATAGGAATGTTGAGGCCATTAGATACTAAATCTAAATTTCAAATCTTGTACATGAGACGTTATAGAGACCTTTATATATATGTATATATATATATGAGACCAATTCTCTCTCTATAATGATTCCTTCAATCACCATCTATGTGGTCATCATCGATGGAAAACGACCTTCTTGGCCCCCACGCTCCTAACCTTTCATTTCGTTCATCTCTGCTTTCAAAATTTTTAGACTCGTTTGATAATCATTTGATTTTTTGTTTACTGCAGTTTTGAAAATTACAGTTCGTTAGACCCATTTAGATATTGTAAATTCACTAAAAAGCCCGAAAGAAGTTATCGAAATTGTCCTTCAAATTCATGAATCTAAAACCAAAATGAAATCGGTAAACAAATTCGTGACCCATGGGATTGTGGGTAACGAAAATGACAAGCGAAACACGAAAGAAAATGTCGATATTGGGATTATACAATGCAAATTACTAGGTTAATGAAGTTAATGACGATGGGACTAGCAGCACGGAGGCATCTAAGTAGCTTTGGCTAAAAAGCTAAGCGACGATCTACGGTAAGGGTTGGTTATATTGAAAATCGAGATAATAGACAACTAGACAGACAAAAACGTTATCGAACGAGGTCTCCATATTGTATTTTAGGGTTTCGATTTGACAAAACGAGTACGAGAGTATTGGGGACATTTGCTTGTATATTTAATAGTGGGGAAAAAGAACACATTTGGGACAACTTTACAACTTGCCCAAATCAATTAATAGTCTCAAGTTGCATTAAAAGAGACATTCAGCTGATCAAAATGAATAGTTCACACTCATTTATGTTTGAACCAAAAACATTCTCACAAGACTTTACAACCATTATTGATGTTCTTTTACAATAATTTTATTTTGGCTTGGTATTCTCATCAAAATATTGGGCCACTTTGCATTAATATGATTCATTTTAGTGAAAGATATCAATAACAATTATTTTTTTAAGAAAAAAATTAGAGGTGTTCAGAAAATTCGATCAACTCAACCCAATCAAATCTAACCTGTATGATTTTGGTTGAGTTTTGTGATATCCCATGTTGGTGGGGGAGGAGAACGAAATACCCTTTATAAGGGTGTGGAAACATTTCCGTAGTAGACGTGTTTTAAAACCTTGAGAGGAAGCTCGAAAGGGAAAGCCCAAAAAAGAAAATATTTGCTAGCGGTGGACTTGGTCATTACAAATGGTATCAAAGTGGACGCCGGACTATGTGCCAGTGAGGAGGTTATTCCATGAAGGGGGTAGACACGAGGCGGTATGCCAGTAAGGACGCTTGGCCCCAAAGGGGGGTGGATTTGGTGGGGGTCCCACATCGATTGGAGAAAGGAACGGGTGTTAGTGAGGATGCTGGGCCCTAAAGGGGGATGGATTGTGATATCCCATTGGGGAGGAGAACGAAACACCCTTTATAAGGGTGTGAAAACCTTTCTGTAGCAGACGCGTTTTAAAACCTTGAGGGGAAGCTCGAAAGGGAAAGTCCAAAGAGGACAATATCTGCTAGCGGTGGGCTTGACCGTTACAAATGGTATCAGAGCGGATGCCGGACTATGTGCCAGCGAGGAGGCTATTCCTTGAAGAGGGTAAACACGAGGCGGTGTGCCAATAAGGACGCTGGGCTCCGAAGGAGGGTGGATTTGGTGGGGTCCCACATCGATTGGAGAAAGGGATGAGTGCCAGCGAGGACGATGAACCCTGAAGGGGGACAGATTGTGATATTTCACATTGATTGAGGAGGAGAACGAAACACCCTTTAAAAAAATGTTTCAGCCCAAACTAATTCAACGACGAATTTATTAAGCCTTAAAAGAAAAAAATAAACAAGTGGATGAAATGGAGAGAGATGGGTAACGAGTGAAAGGGAAAGTTGGGGGCAAGAAATCAAAGAAGCAATATTTTGAATAAGACCCAACCAACACAATATTTTGTTGCTCTTATGCCCTATGGCCTATGTGGTCCATTATGGCAATTTTCATTGGATATCAATTAAGTAGCTTCCAAGCTCTTTTTGTGCCTTAGATTATTATTCACATATAAACAACTTGAACCAAAAAAAATACATACATACATCAATTTAATAATCATAGAAATGATCGTTACGACGACGTTCTAATTATAAATTCAGTAATCATAAAAGTGATTGGTCACATTTCAGCTACTACTTTGAATACCTTCTACAAGTCGAGAGATAGAGTGAAAACCCTAAAAAAGACATCAAATGATAGAACTTCGATAACTATTATAATGCATTATAGGAATGATAAATGGGTTTTTAAACATGTAGGTGATTACTACAAACAATGTTGAGGAGAGAGAGAAATAGTGTGAGATCACATATAGATTGGAGAAGGGAACGAAACATTACTTATAAGTATGTGAAAACTTCTTCCTAGTAGACGTGTTTTAAAACTGTGAGGCTAGCGATAATACGTAACGGGTTAAAACAGACAATATTAGCTAGCAGTGGACTTGAGCTCTTACGAACAGATTGCGATCTTCGTTCTTGGAAAAGGAGAGAGAGGTTCATTCCACTTACTTCAATTATTTGTAATGATCATACACAATGGGCATCCCTAATTTCTTGACACTTCCATAGATTTTCTTTTGCTTTTGTTTTTTCTTGTCTTGATGGGTAAATAAATATGAGAGGGATAGAGGACCCAATCTTTCATTCATATATATATATATATAGATCAATTATTGATGTATATACTTCCATTCTATGCCCACCAATAATAATAAGCTTTTCCATGCACGATTAAATTTAGATCGACGATGATGAATATTATTTAGTAGAACAAGTGAAGTATAAAGATTTGAAGTGGTAATTGGAGTATAATATAGGATTAGTTCTTGTCTTCATCGTGTTGTTCTTGGTTAGTGAGCTCAAGTACTCTTTTTTTGACCTCATTTTCCACATGTAGAATGGCTCGTCATTGTTATGGGTTGGGAGTGCTTTCTCGGGGCGACCTTATAAGAATTTGCATAAAATACATGTGAATGAGGATAAAACATGGACTCGTGTTGATTTATGTGTATAATCTTCACTCCTAGAAGCGAGGAGTAAGTGACCCGAACATGTTGTAGAAAAATTCTGGAGACATTCGGTGTTGAGTTCGGATCCTAAATCTGGATCTGAATTTTGAAAATGAATCATTATACTCATTTTAGGAACAATTTAGCAACTATTGTTATAATAATCTTAAAAATTATTGAATAGAATCCAACAATTACTAAAAAGTTTCAACTAATAACGTGTCAAACAATATCCACATATGCGAATTCGAGCCTTCAAACGACCATTATAGAGATGTTTGTTCCATTCATGCCAACAATGCCACAAAATTCATTTACAAGAATTTCCTTTGATCATTAGGTACAGTTTATAAAAGTGATCCACATTCAATTGGAACAGAAAGATAAACACCAAATAAAGAAGAAAGAAATTCCACATGCTTCTACCGAAAGATCAATGCAAAATTAAACGTGTTCGGGTTCAAAGAACGAAAAAAATAATAATATACCCTTACCCTCGAAATATTCATATAAGTTAAATATTCATTTAAAAATATTCAAATTTTTAGGACAATTATTGAAGCTAGAAGCTACTAATAAAATTATTGAATTTCAACCTAGGGATTGGAATTCCTTTGTGCTTACGCCATTGATGTAAATAATTTAGCTACAAGACAACGTTGTTGTTTTTTATGACTGCATCCGAGGTCAGACATTGTTGTTTTTCTCGACCTTATCAAAAAATTCATTTTATAATTTGTTATAAGCATGGTAAAAGTACAAGATCTCACTTCTATTGGAGAGAGGAACAAAACGTTTTTTATAAATGTATAGAAACCTCTTCTTTATAGATGCGTTTTAAAATCGTGAGGCTGACGGTAAGCGATGTGCCAGCGAGGACGTTGAGTCCCAAAGAGGGTGGATTGTAAGATTTCACATCGGAACAAAATATTTTTTATAAGAGTGTGAAAACCTCTCCCTAATAGACACGTTTTAAAACTGTGAGACTGATGACAATACGTATTGAACCAAAAAACGAACAATATCTAATAGCGGTAGGTTTGGACTGTTATAACGAAATAAAAAATGAAATCAAACTTATCTAGTATATTAGGTTAATTTTACCATCCTATCTTAAACAACTTTTGGTCGTGAACGAATTTGTATATCGAGTTATGTTTAGATTAACAAAAATTATACAAAAACGTGGTCATGATTGCTATTTTTCTAATAATTTCTCTAATAAATTAAAATTTAATTTATCTCGAAATGAAATAAAATTTGAAAAAAGAAAATAAATAAAAGTGATATCTATTATGGATCTTGTTGATAGGCATCGAAATTGTGAAAATTTGAAGCCTTTCAAGTTCCAACCGATTAGTGACGTTTGCTACCACTTTTTTCACATCAAACTTTGTGGTATCTTTGTTCCTCCTTTTGCTGATTCCCATGCATTATATTAAGTACACGAATCTATATATATATTGAGATTTCACGTGAGCTAAGGGTTGGGAGGGAAGAAACATTTCTTATAAGAAAGTGGAGACCTTTCCCTAGTAGACGCGTTTTAATACTGTGAGGCTGACAATAATACGTAATGCCTCAAAGCAGACAATATCTACTTACGGTGGGCTTGAACTATTACAAATGGATTAGAGCCGCACCGTGGCGGTGTGTCAGTGAGGACATTAGGCACTCACGAAGAGTTTTTCTTATAAAAGTGTAAAAACTTGTCTGTAATAGACACGTTTCAAAATCGTGAAGTGCTGAACCAAAACGGATAATATCTACTGGCTAATGGTGGACATGGATTGTTATTTATACATCTATATTAATTGGTATAATCTCAAAGTTTAAGAGGATATTAAATATTTTCTTCTTATTTAGATAAAATGTCTATTTTCCATATATCTAAAAGAAGATATTGGATAAGAGCTCGATGTCAAAAAAAAAAAAAAAAAAAAAAAAAAAATCTTTCGTATTTCATAGTCGGAAAGGATAGCGTACATGCCCTTATCTTTAATTTAACTTAGATGTGGATTGAATGCCTCTACGCTATAAGTTGTGTTAAGCATGCTTATAGCTTAGAGGGTGGGACAGTAATCACTACTCTTTTTCCATGAAAGTAATCACGACTATAAAGGATGGGATAATAAGCTCTCTATTTTTCAACAACAACAGGGGTCAGTTCAGTTTTGACAACGCTACTAAAAATTTGAGTGAGCGGAATTTTGTAGAGGTTTGAAGAGGGACTAACTAAGCAAAGGGCCAAAAACAGTGTGTCACTCCAACCAACTTTTTAGATATGGTTAACGGGAAAATTAAGAAAAAGGTTTTCAAGGCATTAGAGAAGTTGTAACAACCCAAATCTACTACTAGTAGATGCTGTCTTTGGTGCAAGTGAGGACGATGTTACCGGATAAGGGTGGATTATGAGATCCCACATCGGTTGGAGAGGGGAATGAAACATTTTTTATAAGAGTGTGGAAACCTCTCCCTAATAGGTTCATTTTAACACCGTGAGACTGACAACAATACGTAACAACCCAAAACGAACAATATCTATGAGCGGTGATAATCTTCTCTAACCATTCCTATTAGTTTATAAAGCCTCGTCAAAGGGTCTTTTTATCTCTCGATGCGAGTTTGACAATGAATCTTTGAATCGCCTGGATACTCGGTAGAGTCCCAACTTTTACACATAAAAGTCGAGCTTAAGTAATAAAGAAATGAAGTTTAAGATTCTTGTGTCACATCAAGTGACGTTTGAAATGAGGAAATGAAGTGAGACGATAGCCCCAACTCGAGGCAATGGCATATTTTCTTTGACAACAAAATCTCTAGCAAAAGTGAGTGAAAACGACTTGTCGTACCCTCTCTCTCCCCTATTATGCAAAGGGAAGAATTATTTTGGTTGCCCCACAAATATGCTCAATCGAATCAATGTGAACAAAACCCTCTTAGCTAATTCATTGCATTCATATAATCAAATTTAGCATCGATCGATTTGTCTTTTATAACCTAACGGTCTGTTTTGATCTAATTTGACACCTGTTGTGTTAAATCGCTAATCAATATGGTTGTTAGTTGAACACGACTCTCTATAATGATATGATATTGTCCACTTTAATCATAAGCTCTCGTGAATTTGCTTTGAGCTTTCCCGAAAAGGCCTCATGCCAATGAAGATAATATTCCTTGATTATAAACCCATGATCATTTCCGAAATTAGCCAACGTGGGACTTTCATCCGACAAATCCTGACTTCTGAAAGGGTCGTGAGCTTATGCTCAAAGTGGACAATATCATATCATTGTAGAGAGTCAAGTTCATCTAACAATGGTAAATTTAATTATATCAATACTTCAATGTTTTCTTCACCTTAAAGTAAAAAAAATTGTAAAAAACTTATAAAATGAAAGTTGATATTACTCGAAAAGAAAGTGATATTATAAAGATTCGATCTATTATAAAAAAAAAAAAAAAAAAGGTGTTACCATAGCTTTTAAAAAAGTGATATAATAGGTATTTTATAGTCTTTTTTTAAAGTCACCCACGCTATAAATAGTCTAGATTTTTAATAGCATTTTATAAAAGTTACAAAAAAAAAAAAAAACCTATGATAGAGTTTTTGAAAAGTTAAAAACTTTCCAATTATGATTTGTCAATACCAACATTTACTATAGCTTTAAATAGAAGCTTTAATAAGCCTTTTGGATATCAAATTAAATCAACAATTAATTCAAGATCTAAAAATATGTCGGACAAATTTTATGTTATATCTCACGTCAGTTGAGAGGAGAACGAAATATTTTTTTTTTGTAAGGGTGTGTAAATCTCTCTCTAACAGACACATTTTAAAACTTTGAGGGATAACCCGAAAAGGAAAGATAAAAAATGACAATATATGCTAGTAGCGGGCAAGAGAAAGCCCTTGACCCAAAGAAGACAATACTGCTAGCATTGGGGTGTTACATTTTAAAATGGTAATCGAACTTTCGATCCCACCAATGTTTCTTGGACTTTCAATCCACTCTTATTTCTCATTCTTAACATGGTATCATAGCATTATTCTTAACACCCATGTCAATCAAAGAATTCCTTATAAAAAAAGCGTGGGAACCACTTTTTGATAGATACATAATTGAAAAGTCCAAAAATCTTGAGAATAAGTTCGAAAAGGAAAACCCAAAAAAAATAATATTTATTAGCGGTGAATTTGGTCGATTTACATCAACAAATTGAATGATGAAATAGATCGACTGAGTGATGAAATAGATCAATTCTCGATAGAAACAAGAGGATAAGAATTGAGATAGGGAGAGATTAAATGAGTGGAGAAGGGCTTTTGGGGTTCCCAAAGGGTTATTTGGTTGAATATAGAATGGAAAGCAAAAGGGAAAATAGGTCAAAGTTATTAAAAAGATGGTCAAAAAAACAATAAATGGCAGCTCTGCCTCCTTCTACCAAAAGACACTAAATCACAATGTCCCATCTCTCTCTCACTCTCACCTTCCCATTACCCCATCCATACTCTTTCATTTCTAACCCTAAAAATTTAACTCACTTTACAACTTCTTTTCTTTAATCTTAGTTTTTGAAAAGCTTGTCTTGTTGTCTTGTTCGTTGTTTATTGTTTAAAGATTTTAGAGAGAAGGGTCGGAAGATTTTGGGTCTGTAGCTTTCTTTATCTGCTTTTTATCGGGTGGTGCTTGCATGTGGAGTGTGCTACTGGAAATCGGGCTTGAAGCTTTCGTTTTATCAACGAGCTGACAACTGATGGTTGTTGATCACGGAGTGTGCATTTTTATGCTGGGTGTTGTGCAACTTGTGACCCGTGCCTCCTCTTTGTTAAGTAATATCTTTGTTTTTTTTTTATTCATCATCTTTATTGAATATCAAACACTAAGACTAAGGTTTTTGAAATCTGCTTAGAATTTTAAAGAAACATGCTTAGAATTTTAAAGAAACATTTCAACTCTTAGCCAAATAAAAAAAAAATGAAAGTCATATTTATGAGAAAACAAGAACCATTTTTAAAAATAAAAAATCAAATAATTATTAAATGAATCTAATTTTTTTCAAAATTTACCTATTTTCTATTTTTAGTAATCTAATTAATATTAAGTTTCACTCTATTAGTAAAAATTATGATTCTGTTACTAAAGGAAGGTTATATGAATGAACCGAGACCACGTCTCAATCAGAGATATTATGAGAATAGGACGACTAAAAAAGAGTTATAAGAATTGAAAGTCACTGCCTATACTAATAATAACGTGCACCTTCCTTTTCGTTGGTTCAATCGTAGAAACTATCGTTGAACATGTTTTGATTGGAGCAATTCTATGTTGAGTGACTTCTTAAAAATTTTCTTAGGATGTATATGAATGAAGACAAAACATGCTGAAAGGACATGTGTTTATTGTAGAGATAGTTTTCACTCTTAGAAGGTAGAAATAGGTAACGTGGCCATATCGAGGCCATGAGATTTCAAATTCTAATCCGAATCCTCGTGTCGTTACAAAAATGTTTAGTACAATGCATATAACCCCTTTTATCATGATCCATTTTGTCGACATTATTATTGTTTGTACTTGATTAATATTCTATCAAGTTGATCATGCAAGCAAGTAATAACTACAAATTGGTATTGAGTACATCCAAATCAGATTTAATAAAGAAAAAGGACACATTTGATTAGATTAAGGTTGTCCTATATAACTCAATCCAAAATTCCAGCTAGCTGCTCTCCTTTGGTAGAGAACTCATCTAATCTCCACCTAATATTTCTCCAATTGATCCCACCAACTTTGATAATAAAAAATCGTATCCATTTGGTTGTCCCAATCACCAATCACCCATCACCAAACACCAAACACCAAACATATATTTAAAATTTAAGAAAACATTTCATGTCTGTCTAAAACATTAAATTCAAAGCTCCTAGAATCCAAGAAGATAAAGAGAAAGAAATATCGAAAGAAAGATTGAAGTTGGAACGACCCAAACCTACTACTAGCAGATATCGTTTACATGGTAACGGTCCAAGCCTGCTACTACCAGATATTGTTCTTTTTTGGTGTTTTTTTTCAGGCTTCCGTTTAAGGTTTTTAAAACGCATATGCTATGAAGAGGTTTCCACACTCTCAATCGATGTGGGATCTCACAAACATGCACTAATTCTTTATAAGATTAATTAAGAGCAAAAGAGAGACATGATCACATGAAGGGCCTTTGGGGCACCCGTTCAAAATAAGGACATGTAGGGGCCCAAATTGATAAACAAATCAAACAATGTGTCATGAAGAAAGGTTCTATTGTGAGGAATCATTAGGAGTATTTTAGCTAAGCTTGTGAAAGATAAGAAAACCATAGAATTTAAGGGTTCGTTTTTTAAGGCCAAACCTTAACCTATGCTCGAGATACAGATAAATATATTTAATATATTATTGAAATACACATTCTATTTTATTCTATGTACTTTTTTTTATTGTCAAGTTTTAATCTCAATACTTCTCATTAGTTTTAAAATATATTCGTCCAAAATTATTTTTTATCGAGATTGGTTAAATAAAATAATAGTTTTCATACAAAAAAAGACACTATGGGAATATATATTTACAATTTATAAAGAGAATTTTGTTTAAGAAAAAAACAACAATAAACTATTGTAGAGACTAATTTTTCGATTTTTCATTTAAATTTAAACTTTTGAGATTTTATTGAAAATTTTAGAGCCGAATTTTAAGATGATGCAGAAAGAAAAATATTAAAAAAAGAAAAGAAAATAAGATAAGAAAAATTAAAAAATAGGTCAGTCAACTCAAAGAGGGTAAAATGGTCATTTAACCCTTTTTGTGTACCAGGGCGACCTCTCCCAAGGACATGCATGTCCCCTTCTCACTAAGTTCAACTCCCTCGTTCTACCCACTAAAACATAAAAACAAGAGCTTAGAACACTTCGATGCATACAAGTAATTACTATCAAATGGTGTTATATCTTTATCGAAAAGAAAGGTGCATCTTATTGGTATAGATAGTGACTTTCAATTATTTTAAACCTTTCTTAGTCATTTTATCTTAAAAAACGTTCTAATTCGAATGTGGTATTGGTTCATTCATATATACTTACCTTACTCGAGTGTCATAGTTTGAACTCCTATAATATAAATTTTTTCTCGATTAATATCGTTTGAAGTCCTCTAATATAAGTTTTTTTTTTCTTTTTTGTTAGCTACCAATACTCTTAAGCCCAACAAATTGTTTTTGTGGACCAGGAAGGATTGACCCATTTGAATCAATCACCATAAATATTTGTAAAGCCATATTGCTAGTTTATTTAAACGATGTGGGAGCGATGAAAAAGATCGTGTATTAGGTTGGTTTGGATTGGGTTGAGTTGTCAATTTTATCAACTAAAACCGTTCTTATTAAATAATGAACATAACTTATCTCAATCATAACTTTTTTTTTGGTGGGTTAGGTTCAGATCGTATTTAAAATTTTGATTTTAAAAATGTTAGTTTATAAAATATCTATATGTTTATTTTTGAACATTTAATTAATTTATATGTCTGAGAGCAAGTGCAAAACAATCTAAAAAGACTCGTGTTGATCCCTATCTCATACGGTATCCCTTCATCCATCTCTCCCTCTTGTGCAATTATTTTATGTAAACAAAAATGTGTTCTTCCACTAAAATAAAATTCGTTTGAATTCTTAAATTAGCTCGATTAGGACTCCCTATGATCCCATTTAAACCATTCCGGAGCTTTAAATAACATCAGTTTTTTTAATGATCACGATGAAAATAATTTCTTCTCTAGCAATGTGTATTAGGGATGTTCACGTGACAAGATAATTTGACCTATTTGAGTTGAGTTAGATTATTTATTTATTTATTTGAATTAGGTTGAATTTTGAAAAATCTAATTTTTTTTTTTGGTTTTTTTAGTTGGGTTAAATAAGTTTACAACTCAATCTTAATTTTTTTTTTAAAAAAAATTAAGAACATATGACTTATGTAACAAAGGTTAATTAATGTAACATATAGTTAGATAAATAGGATTTTTAAATAATAATAATAATAAAACTTGACAATCGTAGCTCAACTCAAAAATAGAGGGTTGAGTTTGGTTGGTTGTGAACTCTTAGGATTGCTCCGATCACCAACTCCCATGTTGGTCAAAAAGATTAATCTAACCGAGCCTAATCCAATCCGTATACACCTGTATCGATTTTTAAATTACTACCCTAATCTTTAATTTAAAAGTACTGTAATCTTTACTTTAAACTCAAAATTGAAAAAATGAACCGAACAAGTTTTTCTTTGAAGAATCGTTATTAAAAGTATTCTTACACGTCTCCAATAAATTACGACAAATGCTCGATTTCATTCATTAACCGGACTTAATTTTGTAAAAAATTAACTTTGTGGATCATGTCTCAAGAAATATCCTTTTCTTTCTTTTGTTACATGTGCCCTTTTATCATCTCCAAGTATCATATGCTTTTTAGCCACCCAACTTTAGGGGACTTCTCCTTTGATTAGGTCCCATTTATTTTGATTCATTATAATAACCTTTCATGATCTTCTCCGAGGGGAATGTGATATCCCGTCTTGGTTGGGGAGGAGAACAAAACACCATTTATAAGAGTGTGAAAAACTTTTTCCTAGTAGACGCATTTTAAATGCTTGAGGGAAATCCCGAGAGAGAAAGCTCAAAGAGGAAAATATCTGCTAGCGGTGGACTTAGGTCGTTACAAATGGTATCAGAGCCAGACACCGGACGATGTGCCAGTGAGGAGGTTGTTCCTTGAAGGGGGTAGACACGAGGCAGTGTGCCAGTAAAGACGCTGAGCCCTGAAGGAGGTGGATTTGGTGGAGGTCCACATTGGTTGGGGAGGAGAACGAAACACCCTTTATAAGGATGTGGAAACCTTTCCGTAACAGACGTGTTTTAAAGTCTTAAGGAGAAATTCGAGAGAGAAAACCCAAATAATACAATATCTACTAGCTATGGACGTGTGCCCTTACCACCTCACCCCAAATTATAGCCATTTTAAGACTATACTTTGATGGATCATTTTTATGGCTACCCATAGATGTTGACATCACTAACATCAAACAAAGTTATCCAATCATTTTAGGACCACTTTGCTTTTATTTTTGGTTTAAATTCGATCTAGAGGATCAAAATCGAACCATTCTTTTTCACATTTGTTTTGTTTTCGTGTCCTTTTGTTAGATGCTTTGTATTGATTTTTTTTTTTTTTTTTTTAATAATGTTCTTTCACTTAGAATGACCCCGACATTCCCTTACATCTTGTGCGACATGATTAAGTTACCAACATTTGTCTTGAACTATTTCTAAGAGTGAAGTCTGTCACCACAGATCAACCGAAATTCTTTTATTATAATTTTTCTTACTCAAATGTTTCTAAGAAAAATTACTAGTAAGTCATTTAACATAAAATTGTTTCAAACCAAATTCGTTTAGTTTTTATGATTGAGCGACCGAAAAAAAAGGTGCACTTTATTTCTCGATAGCTCAATTATAGGAGCTCGAAAGTTAAGCGTGCTTAACTTTCAGCAATTCTAAGTTGAGCGATCTACTAGGAATTTTCTTATAAGAAGCATGTGAGCGAGGACAAAATATGTTAAGAAGATTGGTGTTTGTTTTTTGGAATAGTTTTTACTCTTAGAAATAGTTCAAGTCAAATAGGTAACGATATCAAAATTGAGATCGGAGTTTCGAATCTCTACTTAAAAAATAGAGCTCGAACAAAATAAAAGAAGATTTTATGTGGAGGTGAAAGACTCGAACCTATAACATGTTTTTAGTTGAAGACATGTGTCTTAACCAGTTGATTGAAGTCACCTAACCATAGGAAGTATTATCAAAGGAATTTGAGTCGGCAATATGTTGTTTGTTTGATAATAATGCATGAGGCTATTCAAAAAAGTGAACCATGTGCTAGGTATTGACTAGTTCTTATCGCTCATTAATCAATTTCTATTTGAAATCTTCATGTAGGGTCATAAACGATCAAATTTGTTAAGGAAAAATAACGAATGATTGGTTTCGATTTCAAAAACTATCCTCTTCTTATACTAGATAAAAGTTCTCTTGACAAAAAAACTTTGTCCGAAAACTCTTTTTCGATAGAGATGTCCATTTTACTTATCTCAATCGGGGAGGAGATTTCCCGTTTAAACAGGTAATAAGAGAGTGAGTGGAGAACATCTTTTTCCCACTAGATAAATGGGGCCGAGGACAGGGTTATATTCCCCCGACGCTATTTTAGTTGTCTCAAGAGAAATAACGATAGGAAAACCTAATTTTTTCGTAATAACTCGGGATTCTACTGTTGGTGATAGATTATTCAATGAAGTCGTCATATTAATTAAATACATTAGGTATTGTGACAACCTCATTGAATAATTTCTCGTAAATGAAATGAAAACGTCATTCCACTCCATTGAAATGCTTTGCATATAAAAATCAAGAAAACAACTTGCGAACTACCTTTTAGAATAGAGACATTGCTTATACATCACAATAGAGATAGGCATGTGAGAGGTAATCTTGTTTGTTTTGTCCCTAAAAAATCATAATATGAAAATTATTGGATGTAATATTTACTTGGGTATAAACCTTCGAATACCGAACTCAACGGAAGTAATATATGTCAATTATCATTGAGTTATGCTCGTGTTCATCTCGCCATACTTTGTATGTCTGCAAAGATACAATTTGATAAAATTAAAAGATTAAGGTTCAAAATGACAAAATTGACTATATTTACGATCATACACGCCTTATTTGATTATTTTTTCTAGGAAATAAGTGAGAACAAAAACATGCTGAAATAATTCGTGGCGGTCTGTGAAGATAGTCTTCACTTATAAAACGGAGAGGTAAGTAACATAACCATGTTTTATGGGATGCAGGGGAATGTCGGGGTCATGATGTGCCAAATCCCAATTTCGTATTCTGACCCAAATCTTGGACATGAGACATTACAGTAACCCGTAACCCGTCTTCCATTTTAAAATTGAGAGATTAGTAACATGACCATGTTGTATGGGATGTAGGGGAATGTCAGGGCCATGATGTGCCAAATCTCGATTTCGTATTCTAACCCAAATCTTCGATATAGGACATTGCAATAACCCGTAACCCATGTATCTTATAAAAATTGCAAGGTATCTTTATTTTCTATTACGAGATCCTTGACTAACGATACCAGCTCATAACTGAACTCACGTGAATTAGTTCAAAATCATTCACTCAATTCTTCTAACTCCTCGAATAATTTCTCGGAAACTTTTATCGAACCAAACCCCATTAATTTTAAGAAGAAAAATCAAACACCCTTTTCATCTTTAACGTTGATTCTTCACTTTATATCTTCAAACACCTCCACACTTGTGGCTTAAAGCGAAACCAGTCACACTCATCCTTTCGCCGACACATAGATTCTTCCAACTTGCTTCAAATATACACATATAAATCACTCTCATTTCTCCATTGGATCTCAACCAAAACAACCAAAACCCCATCTCCAAATTTTTCTTCTTTTCTTCGCCAATGGCTTCGAGCTCTTTAAAACAACAACGTCCCGAGGCGACATGGACAGCCAAGCAAAACAAGCTGTTTGAGAAGGCGTTGGCTTTGTACGACAAAGAGACGCCTGAGCGATGGCACAATATCGCCATGGCAGTCGGTGGGAAGTCGGCCGACGAAGTTAAAAGACATTACGAGATTCTCTTGGAAGATCTCCTGCGGATCGAGTCGGGCCGTGTTCCTATTCCAAATTACAGAGGCGTCCACAATGGAGATGAAGAGTTGAGGTTAGTGAAGTTGTTCAAAGATTTTTTTCCCTCTTTATTTTAATTTTTGTCTTGTTTTTTTTTTTTTTTTTATTACCAATTTTGGGTACATGTTTATGTGGTTAATATTGTGATTAGGTTAAGTTTTTTATATGGTTGGTGGATATTTGTGAGACTTTGACTTATTAGAGTATTTTGTTGGTTGAATTTATTGTAATTTATTGGCTAGTTTGTGACCTATTGTCTAATCTAATTTTAAGTAGGTATTAATTGCCGTTTAATTAGATGAAACTAAAGAAAACCTTTAAACTTAGGAAAAAAAAAAATTTTTGTTGGAGGATGAAAGTCCAAGCTCGACTAATTTAGGGAATGATCATAGCTTAATTTGTTTGAGGGGAGGTATTGGATGAAAGTCCCACATCAGCTAATTTAGGAAATGATCATGTCATACTTTGTTCAAAAGAAGGTGTTTGATGATGATAGTCCCAAAGAAATGATCATGAATTTATAATCAAAGAATACTTTATCTGTTGGCATGAGGCCTTTTGGAGAAGCCCAAACTAAAGCCGTGACAGTTTATGATCAAAGTGGACGCTTTAAAACTGTGAGATTGATGACGATATATAATGGGCCAAAGTGAATAATATCTAGTAACAATGGGCTCGGATATGATAACTTTGAAAGACTCTAAAAAATTCAAAAGTATTTTTTAAGTAAAATACTAATGCTTTCTATTCAAAACTAAGGACAATTCTTTTTGAAGCTTAAAAATCTTATTCAAACTTTTGAAAGTTTAAGGATAATTGAAAATGTTTTGCTTTGCATTTGCTCTATTGGTAGGCTGCTGAAGTATCTTAAGCTGCAATAAACTGCCACCGCCGTCTTTCAGTCTCTCATCAAGAACAAATGGCTCACTCCAAGATGGATTCATACATATTTAAATCTACAAGTTTATCTCAAATAAAAGTGTACAATTTTATCATTTCATCATGTTATCATTTTTTATTTAAGAATTTAAAGGCAACTTTGGAAACATTTAAGTTCAAACTAATATTTCTTAAATTAATAAGCTAATGTAGTCGTATAATGTCCTCTTGCTTATGAGAAAAATTCTCTTGTAAAAAGGATTTATAATATCGATGTGACATCTGAGTAAAGTAATGGTATATCAATGAAGAGAGACTACATTCAAATGAGAGCAGTCTTGAGGATAATATAGTTATTGAAAGTTATTACCTATACCAATAAAATGCAACTTTCTTTTGAGTGGCTCAATCATAATAACTCTAAAATTAAACGTGTTTAGTTCGGAGTAATTTTCTTTTCAGTGAGATCACATATTGGTTGGAGATGTGGATGAAGCATTTTTTATAAGGGTGTGGAAACCTCTCCTTACCAGACGCTTCTTAAAAATTGTGAGGTTGATGGTGATGCAGAACGGGCCAAAGTGGACAATATCTACTCGCAGTGGGCTTGGGCTGCTATAAATGGTATCAGAGCAAGACACCAAACACTGTTCTAGCGATGATGTTGGGCCTCCAAAGAGGTGGATTGTGAGATCCAACATGAATCTAAGAAGGGAACGAAACATTTCTTATAAGGGTGTGGAAACTTCTCTCTTACAAATGTGATTTAACAATAGTGAGGCTGATGACTATACGTAACGGGTCAAAGCAGATAATATTTACTAAAGGTGGAATTGGGTTATTACAATACAAGTGAAGGGACCTGTGGGTAACATGACCATTTTGCCGCACAGGTATTGAATATGGATTTCAAATTCTGAGCATGAATTGTTACAATATAAATCTTCCGATTAATCAAATACTAAACCCATTAATTAAAAAACCAAATAGAAATAGAAGGAAAATGACTAAAAAAAAATATTGTTGGACCTTGAGATAGCTTAACTTTGAGGGCATCTAGTACAATTATTCCTAGTGTGCTTTATTCTACTCCTTTTGTTCTTACGTTAAGTTAAAAAAAGAGATGGCTTTTGGTCTTTTTTTTTTCTTTGTGGGTGAAAGGAATTTTTGCACGAATGGGCTTCATTCTTTCTCCGCTTTCAATTTTATATCTAATAAATAAGTTTGTATCAAATAAGTCATAAATCTATGACTTATTTAACATTTTTTTAAATGTACTAATTACCGTGAGTCACGATCTGATCCTCGTGGAATTTGATAAGTTTTTTTTGGTTAAAAGTTGAAAATTTCCGAGTGTACATTCTTCATGTATAGTTGATGATTTTAGGTGATTCTTGTCCCATTAATTCGTCTGGATGAGTTCTACAAGTTTGGTGAAGGAATATAAGAGTTATCGAAAAAAAAATTGAATGTTAGATCTCGAAAAGCATAAATGAAAAATACATAGGTGGGCATGAGATTGAAGAACTGGTTCAACTTCGAGGCGTTCACCTATCCAATCCACTTCAATTTGATCTATTTTCTATTTTCCGAGCCAATTTCAACCTTACTAATAATTTTCTAGCTTTATTGAGTAAATTTCTTCAAAACTAATTTGTGGTATTAATTCGAAAAATCAAGTCGTTACATTTAAAGAGAAGACATCATTCATGAATTTTAAAGGTGTCTCCTCCAAGTAGATTCAATCCTTGAAATCAAATTCCTAGATGTTGTTTCCAATATTTTTTCGTCTTTGCATGTAAGATCCTACATCGATTGGAAAGGGGAATAAAATATTCTTTATAAAGGTGTGGAAATTTCTCTTTAGAAAGTGCGATTTTAAATCGTCTTTGCATGTAAGATCCTACATCGATTGGAAAGGGGAATAAAATATTTCTTATAAAGGTGTGGAAATTTCTCTTTAGAAAGTGCGATTTTAAACCGTGAGGCTGATGACAATTTGTAACAGGCTGGAATAGACAACATACTTGCGATGGACTTGGGCTATTACAAATGGTATAAGAGCCAAACATTGAGTGGTGTACCAGTTAGAACGCTGGACCTCCAAGAGGGGTGGATTGCCGAAGCAGACAATATCTACTAGTGGTGGACTTAGACCGTTACATTGCATGTCTTGTTAACTATAACTTAATCAGCTAGAATCCCCATTTAAAGGGAAGATACTCTTTTATCATTCAACACTATATAAAAGCTTAACCCTTACATATGAGGCAAGAAATTTCCATTACACAAACACAAACAAAGTTGATAATTAAACCCTTTATTTAATCTCCTCTCTTAGTAGAAAGGGCTATAAGAGCCCTAAAGATCCAAGTGTATTGGGTACTTGGAAATGCAACCTTCCCAAAGATTGTTTGGACATGGCTTGACATCCATGAGAGCCACCCACACACCACTATTGCATTTGAAACCACTCCCAAATGCAATTTGCCAAACTCGATCTCCCTTCAAAACCTTGCCTTTGCACTCTTTGTATGCCAATTCATACCATATTGAGCTCGAAGATGCGTTGCCGAACCTATGTAGTGTCATTCTTGAAGCCTCGACGTCGTCGGCCGAAAGTCGAAGCTTCTTTTGGATTTCGTTGATCACGGTCTTCCCTCCGGCATGGATGCAAAAATGCTCGAATGCCAACTTGAAATTAGGAACATAACCCTTCATGTTAGGGTTGAAGAGCTTCTTAGCAACAAACATGACGGAAAACCGAAGTAGCTCTCGTAATGGAAGAACGAGAGGACCGAGAGTAGTGATGTTTCTTCTTAGAGCGCCTCCTGCCATGACCACGACATCTTTCGATAACGCAATGCCAGTGATACCATCATCGTCTTCCTCCTAATACCAAAGTTATCATGTTCAATAAGGTTTCAATCTCATTGAATATTCAATCTATGTTTTTAGTTTTTTTTCGAAAAGGCCTATATTCCTTATTTATATACTCATGATCGGTAATGGTCAAAGGTCACCGTTAACCGATATTGTCCTCTTTGTGTTTTCCCTCAAGGTTTTTAAAACGGGGTTTCCACACCCTTATATGGTCTTTCCCTCAAGGTTCTTAAAACGCGTCTGCTAGGAATAGGTTTCCATACCCTTATAAAAGGTGGTACGTTCTCCTTCCTAACAAGGAAGTGGGATCTCACAATCCACCCCCTTCGAGGCCTATCATCTTCTTCGCTGGCACTTGTTATTTTCTCTAATTGATGTGGGATCCCCCAATCCATCACCTTTCAAGGCCAGCATCCTTGCTGGCACATCACCTCATTTCTACTCCTTCGAGGCTCTGCTTTCTCACTAGCACATCGTCTAGTGTCTGGCTCTGATATCATTTGTAACAATCGAAGTCCAGAGCTAGCAAATATTGTTCTTTTTGAGCTATTCCTTTCGACACCCTTATAAAACGCATCTGCTAGGGACAGGTTTCCACACCCTTATAAAGGGTACTTCGTTCTCCTCTCTAATCGATGTGGGATCTCACATGATCTTTCTTTTACTCTAACCTTATGTCGATTGAAATTTCATTCTTACCTGATATACGCATTTGAATGCTAGGTCATCGGCCCCGATGTGCGTCCTCACCAAATGGGCAAGCTTATACTTTGCCCGCCACCGGTCGGAGCTTCGGTTCGAGAGAAGAATCGCAGTGCAATTCTGTCGAAACAAGCAAACGGGTACCAACATTTGCTTCTTATTTCCAGGGTAGAAATTATTGGTGATGTTCTCCGTGGTAACAACAATGGCGTAGCTGTTTTTATATACTTGAAGCATATTATTGGCTAGATCAATGGCTATCAATCCAGAACTACACCCCATGCCACTTAAATTAAAGCTTCTAACATTGTTCCTCATCTTGTATTTATTCATAACCATGGCTGAAAGTGAAGGTGGCGGGCTAAAAGTTCCGCCGTTGACGACAAGAACATCGATGTCCACAGGTTCAACATCGACATTATTAGCAAATAAATTGTCCAAGGCATCGAATATCATATCCTCGGCTTCTTTTCTCGACGCTGCTAGGGACAAATCGGGTCGAAGGCTCGTCATAGTTGTAGGCACTGTCGTGTCGTCGCCAATGCCTGATCGCTTAAGAATTTTGTCCATGAACTCGATGGATGTGTCATTATAGGTGCCGTAGAGCTTGCAGGTGTTTATATATTTGTCGAGTGTGAGGGTTGAAGAGTGCGGGAGATGGTGGTTGTAGCAGGAGAAGTCGAGGAGGTAGACCTGCCTGCGACGGGTCATTTTGAAGATTGTGTATCCCAAAATGGCAAATAGGATAAGGAGATTGAGGTGGTGGAGCCATAACTGTAGAAAATCATATGAGTTCATATGGGAAGGCTTAAGAATGATAATGGGCATTAGAGGGATCAAACAAAATTTTATGAATTTGAGTAAGAGAGAAAATGTACATATATATAAAGATGTTCATAAAAGCTCGATGAGTTTTAACCTAATCGACCTAAATTAATTGTTATTGTTTGGGTCAAGTCATAAACTTATTTGAATTGGGTTGAGTTCAAATAGATGAGAACTTTATCAGATTGATTCATATTGTGAGATTCCATATCGGTTGTCGAGGGGAATGAATCATTTCTTATAAGGGTGTGAAAACCTCTCCCTAGTAGACACGTTTTAAAAACCGTGAAGCTGACGGAGATGCGTAATAGACCAAAGTGGATTATATTTACTAACAGTGGGCTTGGACTGTTACACATACGTAATCGGTCAAAGCGGATTATATTTACGTAATAGTAGACGCGCTTTTTATTATTATTTATTCTTTCAGAACTCTTAAAAATAATTTTTAAGTCGTAAATTTTAATTAGGCATTTGAAAAGAAGTAAATGTATGTTTTACTTTTACTAAAAACAAAAATTTTAAAAAATAACTTAAACAACTTAAACTAATCAAAGTTAAAAAAGATTAATGATTGGGGTTCTTATTTTAAATAAGAGTTATTTGAGTAGAAAAATTTAGGAACATTGGATCTAAAATATGTCCAAATTTGTCCTAAATCAACTCATAATGTGAGATCTCGCATCAATTTGAGAGAGGAACGAAGTATGGTGTAGAAATCTCTCTCTAACAGATATATTTTAAAAATTGTGATGCTGACGTTGATACGTCATGACCAAAAGAGGACAACATCTACACGTCATGGGTTTGAGTTGTTATTGGATTTATTATGCCATTTTTTTTTATTAATCTATTAGGTTTGAAATTAATAGATAAGTCAATCGTACTAAAGTTCATAAAAAAGATGGTACGAAGTCTTGTTCACCAATGTACATATGGGAGAGTGAGGTTTTTTAGGTTTTGAAAGATAGATTTCGAGCAAAGAAAACGAAGTTTGGTGTAATTACCCTAATTTTATTACTGAAATAGAATCGTTCCATATGCATGACGTGTCTTTTTTATGCGAAAACTTTCATTTAAAATAGTTCATTAAACGATGCATTGGAAGGAAGCAATTGTTTTGCAAGGTTTGCTCGATTTATCTTGACCCTTATTGCTCGACTATTGTTTAGCCTCTATAAGATACCTGTCTGATAACCATTTCGTCTTTTGTTTTTCATTTTTCGTTTTTTCATTTTTTAAAAAACAAGAACATCTTATAACATTTTTTAAAATAAAATATTAGGGTTTCAAAAAATTAATTTAGAATTTTGCGTAATCTTGTATTTTCTTCTAACACAAACACGTTTGATTTTTAATTTTTTTTAAAGCACAAGAAAAAAATAGTTAAACATATGGGTATTAGAAAATTAGAAATAAAATCGTTATTGAAGGATGCTTAAAAGATTAGATTTTGGTTGATTGATATATCGACCTAACATAATCAAAAGTTACTTTTTTAGGTGTTCGTGCATGCTAATTCTTAGATATTCATGAATGTTCGAGTAAGCCTAGTTCGGGTTAATATGAACTTATAATTTATTTTTGAAAATCTATGTACTTTTTTTTCTACGTATTTCAATTCTACTTAAGGTAGAGTAGAGACCTAGTGCTTTAATTGACATATAACACACTATTACAACTTTCTAAACCTAATAAACTCATTTTCTCCCATTTAACACCGACTTGCCTAGATAATCGTGTATAGAATCACATCGATGTACAGTACGAACAATAACTCGTACTTACTTTTTGATGTTGTGTATTTTAATTAGCTCGAAAGTTTTAATATGATCTATTAGATTAGTAAAAATATAGCGATTTACTTTTTCTTTCAAAATAAGATTGGAACTATGACGTAAATGTGAAAAACTATCTAGCTTGATTTTATTTGTTGGTCTCGTAAGCTGGTGTCTTCCTATGTATATGAGATCTTTGTGTTCATCTAAAAAAATGATAGACATAAAATGAATATTTTAAAAATATTCAATAAGTGATGGTACTGTTGGGATCGAAAAATGTAACCACATATAACATAATTCATGACGGGTAAGACTTACTTTTCATAACTATTTCTTAGGTTTTATTTTCTTTTTTGATTAGGATTTGATGAATAGTATTTTCTCGTACACAGTTCACATATGTGCATATGAACCTACTTGGTGAGCTCGAATTCGTATCCTCAGCCTGACTATAGACTAGCACACGCCCACCTCACCAAAAACCAATAAAATGTTGACATTAAAACACAGAAATTAATAGGTGAAAGTGATGTTCGTAGGCTAAATTAAAAAGAAAATAATAAATAAAAAAACCAAATAATCTTGATTTTTGTTTTGTTACTTTTTAGATTTTTAAAATCTAAGAAAATTTAGGGAATTTTTTTTTTTAATTATAATTTATTTTATTTTTACAAATTTTCTATGAATTCCAATATTCCCTTAGTTTTTTTAAATTCTTTGGCTTTAGAGCAAGTTTCAATAATGTGTCAAGCAAATATTTCTTCGTGCATATCCACGAAAACGGTTCTAATGTCTATTATTTGTTTAGTGGCATCTGTCTCTGTATTATTGCGGCTCTTAACACAGAGTTAACCAATTCTTATTTTCCAGATATCGTCATTGCTTCTTCTTTGAGAAAAGAAGTTCACGACCCGTAAATCTTCTATCTCCACGTGACATTGCTCCATCAGGGTTTCGCCCATTGCAAAAAATTCTCCACATTGCCTCTTGTAGGAGTTTAAGTCGTGTCTGAGTCTCAGTGCTTGTTGGTATAGATAGTAACTTTCTATTCTTTTAAGTTTTTCATACTTATGTTATTTTTAAAATTACTCATTTAAATATGGTTTTTTTTTTCATTTAAATACCCGTACTCCTCCTTTGCGTCTTACTAAGAAACATAAATTAGAGCTTTCATTGTTGAGAAGGCAAAAAGGTACACCATATTGCTTATAAATTTCATTATAAAAGGACATAAATATTCATTATCCTAACGAAAAAGGAAGGGATAATCCTTTTGATCTTTCCCTCCCAAAATCGATGGTTGATAACAATTAACATAGAGCTTGACGCCAATCAATAATATTAGGTATCATATTAGACAAAAAGGTTCGTTCTTCTTTCCTTCTTTTATTCTCCATTACTTCACCATCACAATGGTGGAGCTTCATGTTTCTCATCCTGAGAAGAAAAAAAAAACATTGGGTTAAAATCAAACATGAATAATTAAAAAACCGAAAATTTTGGTTTGGTTTGGTTTATAAGTTGATTTTTTTTTTTTTTTTTTTTTTTTTTTTTTTTTTTTTTTTTTTTTTTTTTTTT
>NW_019268533.1:2485891-2507295 GCF_002738365.1 Cucurbita moschata
TTTTTTTTTTTTTTTTTTTTTTTTTTTTTTTTTTTTTTTTTTTTTTTTTTTGTCTACATCAACTCGACCAACTCAATAAAAGGGTTACAATCCAACCCAACCATACCCTGCTTTTAGAAGTGTAACGTCCTAGACCACTGTAAATCTACCGTTAGCACATATTGTTCTCCTTGGACTTTCTTTTTCGGAGTTCTCCTCAATGTTTTCAAAACGTCGCTAGGGAGAGATTTTCATACTCTTATAAATAATGATTTGTTTTCCTACCTAACCGATATTGGGATCTCACAAAAAAGGTTTGGAACATTTAACATTTGTAACTGATGTTAGTGATATGAGCTGACATCTAAATATTCGATATTAAACTTTGAGATTTTAGTTATTAATATAACATGTATCAGTTGATAATAAAAGAACAACCCGACAACTCAACCCAACCTAGAAGTTTGAGTTGGAAAATTGTATTCGGGTTGCTTGGATTGCCTCGAGAAAATGATATCTCGAAAATTTGAACATAAAATTTCATATTTGAATATCAGGTAAAATCACCGATCAATCCAAAAACTTATTTTACCTTGGGTACCTCCTCCAGAGGTTCGATAGGGAAAGGGAACTTGACCCGACTCAATGAACTTAACATCCTCGACAAGAAGTGCATAATGCCTTTCGACCTCCTCGACAGTTTTCCCCGGAACAGCCTTCGCAACATTCAGCCATCGGTCAGGTGTGTCTTGATCATACACTGCCAATGCCTGCTCAAAGGCCTTGTTTTGCTTTACAGTCCATGTACCAGCTGATCCATGGGAAGACATTGAAGCCATTGGTAAATGCTAAGTTCAACAAAAATTAGGGCAAAAGGGTTAGAACGAAGGATGTGTGGCAAAGACTGGGCAATGGAAGCTCTTTATAAGCACGAAACGAGAGGGTTGATAGGAAAAAATTAACTACGGCATAACTACTTCATAATATCGATTAAATTTAGATTTTAAAATTTATGTTCACCTGGTTATGGAATACAAATTATAGTATTTTTTTTTATCGTTTCTGTCTCGTACATTAAATGATATAGAATTATCGGTCGCATTGTAGCGATTTTCGAACACTTTTTTTCTCTTTTTGATTGGTGGGACAACTCCAATTGGGCAATGAGATATCCTTTTTCCTTTGAAAGAGCATTTCAATGATTTGTCTCCTTAGAAACCATACGATGTAGTAAGGACAAAGAGAATCAGTATCTTCCTAAGAGTTATTTTCCCTCCAATAGAACTATTCTACCAGCATTATGTAAAGTGTTTTAGGCACTTGATGGCCCGACATTCCTCTACATTCCCTGCGATATGGCCATGTTACCTACTTCTTGCTTCTTAAGAGTGAAGACTATTCTCATAAACAACACGAGTCATTTCAGTATATTTTGTCATCACTCATATGTGTTCCAGAAAAATTCTTAAGAGGTCACCCAATATAGAATTGCTCTAAGTAAAGTGCGTTTAACCATGAAGTTTCTATGATTGAGCCACTGAAAACGAAAGTACACCTAGTTGGTATAGATAATGACTTTTAATTTTTTCAAGTCTTTCTTAGCTATCCTATTCTCAGGTTCCATCTCATTCGGATATGGTATTGGTACATTCATGTATCCCTAATTTACTCGAGTGTCACAATAAAAGTTTATGTCCATTGTCGTTGTTCTTAATGATTTGTATTAGAGTTATGCCATTGACTTAGCCACATTTGTGTGCAATCCTAATTAGCGAGCAAATGTCGAGTAGAAGAGCCTAGATAATAGGTGAACTGATCGATGACCATTTAAGGAGACACTAAGTCCTTTGTTTGAAGTAATTCTTATTAGGATGACACGACCTTCATTGATATGAAATCTTCTTATGGAAACCAAAAATAAAACCTCAGGCGAGATTATGCTCAAAGTGAATAATATCATATTATTGTAAAGATCGGTGGATTTCTATAACAAATAACACACATCTATCACTTTATTATTATGGGTCCATCATATGATTGAAGAATGCATTTTTTGAAAATAGAACACAAGAAAATAAAGTTATATTTGGCAACTATTTCATACAACTTGGAACACCTTTGCTTGAAGGAATCTAAGTCCAAATTTTGAAAATAAAAAGGAAAAAATAATTTTTTTTTTAGAATTTGACTAAAAATTTAAATGATTTTTTTAATTAAGATCGAAAGCTTACTCGAAAATTGTAAGGAGCATCATATAATTTTTTTTAAAATTAAAATCAAAATAGTTATTAAACGAGGTCTTAAATATATATATATTTTTTTTATGGCCCGTGCATTCTCGTGCAACATGATCATATTACTTACTTTTCGCTTCTAAAAATGAAGACTGTCCCCACAAACCAACATGACTCCCTCCAGCATGATGTGTTCTCACTTACATGCATCCTAAGAAAATTTTCAAGAGGTCGTCCAACATAGAATTACTCAAAGTAAAGCACGCTTAGCTATAGAGTTCATATAATTGAGTCACCGAAAAGGAATGTGTACCTTGTAAGTATAGGTAGTGAATTTCAATTTTTTAAATCTTTCTTAGTCATCATATCTTCAAAATCGCGTTTATTTAGATGTGGCCATTTCATTCAAGTACTCCTCGTGTGTCTAGAATTTAATTATCATTTAAAATTTATCATGATAAGAATTTCATTACTTCTTGTCTAATTTAAGTGATGATCTAAAATATCAAGAATTTTGACAAAATAAGGTGTTTTTCTAGTAGATTTACAATATATAATTTGAACTTTTTGTTGTCATATATATGATTTTGAGATTCTTATTATATTCTCTTCCAAGAAAAGAATATGACTCAACTTGAGAGCAATAGGCTACACTAAAAATATCTCTTGGAATTTATGATATACAAAGCTAGGGAAACAAAGGCATAAGGATCACAAAAGCTAGGGTTGTCCTGCGATGGCTTTACGTTGCAACTTGCTCTAGGGCAGCCCCCAAGTCTATGGGCAATACATTGTCACACTTGAGTCTTGTTTATTAACTTGAATAGAATCTATATTCAAAACTTATTTGTGACACTCTAGAGTAAGGAAATACTACATGAATGAACCGATATCATATCTGAGTGAAAGTGATTCTGAGTATAGAATGACTAAGAAATGCTTAACATAGTTGGAAGTTACTACCTATACCAACAAAATATATATTCTTTTCTCGTGGCTCGATCACAGAAACACCAAAATTAATCGTGTTTTGCTTGAACTAATTTTATGTTGGGCGATCTCTAAGGATTTTAATAAGAAGCATTATGAGTGAAGACAAAACATCTTAAAAAGACTTGTGTTGGTTTGTGAAGATTGTTGTAATGACCCTATGCCCATGATTCGGATCAGTATTTGGCACCTAATGACTCCAACTGTGACACCCGAGTAAAAAAGGGTACATGAATTGTTAAGGATATTTAGTAATAAATTATAGTTGACCATATATATTATATTTGATATTTTATTAGAAGACAAATATCTAATATTTGCCTGATTACCATAGGTATCTCTCATTTATTGTTATTTTCATTTATTACTATTTCCATATCTTTGTAATTTATTTGATTATAAATAAGATAACTTTCACACCATTTAAGTGTAGTGGATTAATCAAACATTCTTATGGTATCAGAGCCATTTTGGTTTAGCAACCCGGATCCTTTCTTTTCAATCGCAGGGGCAGTTGTCATGGTTGCCACATGCAGAGCCGATTGATTACTCTTCGGCTCCACCCTTTTGACCTCAAAATCATTCTTCGCCATACTTTGTACATACAACCTCACCTTTTCCAACACAATCGATTTTCCCTCCACCAATATAGTCTCTTTCATTTTTTTCCCAATTTTCCCTTCATCCTTCACATAAACCCTAACCTAAACCTATCAACCTTCTGCAGAGATTTACCTTTGGAATTTGCGTGCCGCACTGGCCTCTTCGCCAACCAAGTTGCCGCCGCCCTTCTCGCCAAAATTGGCTCCTTCGCCCAATGTGGCGACTCTTCCGGCTTCAACATTGTCTTTGTCCCTTGCTCTAGGCTTCCCCTTCTACTTCTTGGGATTCGACATATTCTCACCAGAGCCAAGGTAGCATTGTCGCTAAGCAACAATCCCTCTTCATGGGTTAGACATATTCTCGCCAAAGCCAAGGCAACATCGCCGCTGAGCGGCGATCCCACTACAATTTTCGATGGCCAAGAAAGTGCTTTTCTACACCTCCTCTAAACCAGGTTGTTGACATCTTCACGAAAAGTGTTTCTCAACCTCTTTGAATTTTTCAGATCCAAGCTTCACGTTCGTTCAAATCCGACGCTCAGCTTGCGGTGGGGTGTTAAGGATATTTAGTAATAAATTATAGTTTACCATATATATTATATTTGATATTTTATTATAAGGCAAATATCTAATATTTGCCTCATTACCATAAGTATCTTTCCATTTATTGTTATTTCTCATTATTACTCTTTCCATATCCTTGTAATTTATTTGAATATAAATAAGATAACTTTCACACCATTTAGGTGGGGTGGATTAATCAAACATTCTCATGAATGAACAAAGATCACATCTGAATAAAAGCGGTCCTAAGAATATGATGATTAAAAAAATTTAAAATAATTGAAAGTTACTATTTATACCAATAAGGTGCGGCTTTCTTTTCGATGATTCAATCATAGAGACTTCACGGTTAAGCATACTTTACTTGGAACAATTTTATATTGGGTGACGTCTTAGGAATTTTCTTGGGATGCATGGTAGCGAGGTCAAAGCATGCTAGAAAGACTCGTGTTGGTCTGTGGGGATGATCTTCACTCTTAAGAAGTCAGAAGTAGGTAACGTTCCTATGATAGAGCCACCAAAAAAGAAGGTGCACCTTGTTCGTATAAGTAGTGATCTTAGTCCTCCTATCCTCATGATCGCTCTCATTCAAATATTGAGTCCTTAGTCAACCTTCCTTTTCCTATATATTAGGGATTCTTCTCCTCATCTAGTCAATTTTGGGACTTTGATCTCATTCCTAATCAATTTTATTTTCTTTTTCTAAAAACATTTTTCATTTGTTTGAATTGCACAAAATGTCTAAAGTAAAAGGAAGGTGACCACATGTGATGGTAAAGGGTATCTCTAGTGATGATGAGCTGAAAATTACATGAAACATAACTTTTTCTAAGAATCTCTTTCGAAGGAGGTGATTATTTGGGACGGTGTTGTTAATCATTTAGTTTTTAGAAATAAAACTTATAAACACATTGATTTTTTTCGGGTAAGAACGTTATTGAAATCTAAACAAAATTTTAAAAATTAAAAGACGAAAATCATGATTATCAAACTCTAAGGTAACACATGCTCCAAACAATGCCTAGATTCCTTGTGATTCCCTATTCCACCTCCCATTTGAAGGTGACATAATATTCAAGACTATTCCTTGCTAGTGCGGTCCTCGAACATTTACTTCAACTTGGAAAAGGAATGCTTATCATTGACCTTCATTTTTCTATCAAGTTTAAACCATATTTTAGCATATATTCTCAGCTTTGATTCGTTACATATCGTCGTCAGCCTCACGATTTTAAAATATATCTATTAGAGATAGATTTTCGCACGCTTATAAGAACTATTTTGTTCTCTTCTTCAACCGATGTGGGATCACACAATCTACCCCCTTGGGGACCAGCGTCCCCGTTGGTACACCGCTCAGTATTTGGCTCTAATATTATTTGTAAGAGCTCAAGTTTACTGCTAGCAAATATTGTCCATTTTGGCCCATTACAAATTACCGTCAGTCTCACAATTTTATAACACGTCTACTAGGGAGAAGTTTCCACACCTTTATAAGAAGAGTCCTACGTAGGCTAATTTATGGACTAATCATGGGTTTATAAGTAAGGAATACGTTTCCATTAGTATGAGACCTTTTCGAGAAGTTTAAAATAAAGCCATGAGAGCTTATGCTCAAAATTATCATTGTGGAGATTCGTAGTTTCTAACGTGAATAATGCTTTTGTGATATTGAATGAGGCATTCTTAGCTGATCATAAGCCTATCATTGCTGCGTTCCGGGATGTATTAGACCATTGAAGTAGAGAGAAGAATCTTAAGAGAGAGAGAAATAAAGGAAAAGGGAACAAAAAGATGGCACCCCAATGAATCTTTTTTTGTCCATATTTGTAGGGTTTTATGAATGATAATATTGACATTCATGGGTCCAAAAATGTCGTTATATATATATATATATATATATATATGTATATTAAAGATCAAAGTAGATCAAAGTTTCAAGTATTATGTAGTAGGAGTAAGATGAGTTTAAGCTTGTAAATCTAAGTATAATTTAGTGAATAACGTATTAGTTACTGCCTCAAAAGTCGATTATTCAATCTCTTTGGCACCTGATGGTCCAAACATGTATCAACGTCAGTTTCATGATATTAAAACACGTCTACTAGCGAGAGGTTTTTATATGCACCCTAAAGAATGTTTTGTTTCCCTCTCAAACCAATATGGGATTTCACACGACATTTCCCTGCATCACCTGCAACATGGTCAAGTTCCTACTTCTCGCTTCTTAAGAGTGAAGACTATCCCCGTAGACCAACACGAATCCTTCGAGTAGCTTATCCATGGAGATCCTATGATTGAACCACCGAAAAAGAAGGTGCACCTTATTGATATAAAGAGTAACTTTCATCTTCTTTAAGCCTTTCTTAGTCCTTCTATCCTCAGAATTGATCTCATTAAGATGTAGTCTCAGTTTATTCATGTATTTGTTCTTTACTCGGGTGTCATATTTTTGTATCTTAAATTTTAGGTTTTGTAGTTTATTTTTGTAGTTCATGTATCTTAAATTTTAGCTTTCTTAATCCTTCTATCCTCAGAATTGATCTCATTCTCACGTAGCTTAGCTTGATGGATATCAAACTAATGAAAGAATGGGATGGTCAACCTTGCTTATGATTTGGCCATGAGAACAAAATTTTAAGATAGAACTTTGAATCTCACTTTTTCACTAACGAGCTCGGATTTAGTTTAATACTCATACGAATAAGATGCTTGAAAATAAGATATTTTGGATTAAAAGATGATCAAATTAGTTATGAATGAGAATATTATCAGATTTTCATCGAAATAAACGATGTTTGTGTTTGGTATTTTGTATGAGAATGTTACCGAATTTGGGGGTGTACATAGGTTGGCGTGAATTGGGTTGGAAAAATCTTTTAGATTAATTCAAAATTTTTGGTTGTTGGATTGGTGACTTGAGTAACCCGAATAGAGTTCACGACACAACCAAACTCAACTCTCTATTTTCGGATTGGGTTGGGATAGGTCGTCGGATTGTTTTTTTAAAAAAATTATTTATCCACAATATATCTTACATTAATAACTAAAATGTCATCAAATTCAAATATCAAATATTTATAACTCATTACCCATCACTAATAACATCATTTGTTAAATATTCTTAAATCTTTTTTAAAGTAAGATAGGGTTGAGTTGTAACCCTATTTTTCAAGTTGATCGGGTTGACCCGTCTTAAAAATTGTCAACCTGGAAACCGAACCAAATTTTTCAGTTTTCTAAAAATTAAACCCAACCTAAACCGAAAAAAATTCTAATTCAACCCAATTTTTATTGTTTGGATTGAATAGTCTGAATTGATCAATTTATTGAGTCATATGAGTTTATCGAGTTATATGAACATCCCTAATTAAATTTTACTGAAATAAATTATATTTGTATTTGGTCGTGAGATTGCTTTAGTTTATTTTCAAATTTCTTTCCTACATTTTAAAAATATTTAAAATAAGACTTAAAAAAAATATGAAAGTGCCTCGAAAAAAAGAGCAAGCAATAACCTTTTATTCCATTGAAAAAGTACAATTAGAATTAAAAAGGCACAAAAAAGCAAGCAAAATTGTTCATTCTTCTTTTATTCTTCAAGCACTCCACGAGCTGCCTCTATCCAACTTCATGTTTCTCCATCCTGAGAAAAAGAACAAAGGAAAAAGAGAAATATTTTGTTAAAAACCAAACTTGATCAATGTTCAAACAAGCCTCGGGCTCTCTCTTCTCAAGAATGCCGATGAAAATCTCTTTAAAAACGATCTCTTCCCGTGACTGATTCTGATACCATTTATAACAGTCTAAGCTTACCGCTAGTAAATATTGTCTATTTTTACCCATTACGTATCACTATCAGTTTCACAATTTTAAAACACGTCTACTGGAAATAGATTTCCACACCAACTTCGACTATAAACAAGTGAGAATTACCCTCGCGATTATTCTCCATTAATTGTCATCTCACTTGGGTTTTTACTCTCGATCCCGCTAAACTACATAGGGCTAGTATTTAATCTTAGAAATCCTAAAATGTTTTAGCGATTGAGAATTGCAAAAGAGTGAAATCCAAAGGAAACTATCATAGTGTTTGTAATGACATTTCCAACGTTTCAAACTCGCGTTAAATTTTGAATAAAACCTATACATATTACCTCATCTTAATCATCTGGACCTTCCATATGGGAAAGGAACTTCACCAGACTCAATTTGCTTAACATCCTTCAAAAGAAGTTGGTAGTGCCTCTTCACTTCCTCTTCGGTTTTCCCACCAATGGCCTTAGCAACATTGAGCCATCGCTCAGGTGTGTCTTGATCATACACAGCCAAAGCCTTCTCAAAGGCTTTGTTTTGCTTTGCAGTCCATGAACCAGCTGACCCATGAGCAGACATTGAAGCCATAATTAAGGGGTTAGAATCAAAGAGGCCTCTAAAGTCTTATGATGGGTACCAAACACAAGGCTGTGGGTACTCTTTATATATATGCTGGAAAGGCTGAGGGTATCTTTTGACATTACAAAAGGAATTTTAATGATTTGTGTCCTTAGAAACCACAAAATGTTGTTAGAACAAAAGACACACAACAATTGGAGACGGTGAGAGAATCAAAATCTCTTGTAGAGTCCTTCTTTCTAGGAAATGAAAATCTTGTAGACACACGGCCTCATGTCTGGCTCTGATACCATTGTAACAGGTCAAGACTACTATTATCGGATATTGATCCATAAATTTCAAAAATTGAAATTATTAGATACAACAAAATTTTTAATCTAAACTTTTATAATATTAATAGTACTTCGAAAGGAAATATATATTTTATTCAATTTGAAAAGAATTTGTTGTTTATTCTTGAAAACTTTAGTATTTGATCACATTCACAATATATTTTCAACCTAGAAAAGAAAAGGACCCAACTTTATGAGCAATAGGCTACTCTAAATATCTATTGGAATATAATAGGCGTAGCTTGGGGAAACAAAGGCATAAGGATCATAAAAGCTATGGTTGTCCTGCCATTATTTTACGGCTAGTTGCAACTTGTGAGCTAGCTAGGACAGTCCCAAAGCATATGGGGAATAGTCTTTTGTACCATTCGTGAATACAGGAGAATTTCTTTTCTTTGAATTACGTAGATTTTTGTCTTTTTTGTTTAATTTATGTTTGTGGGTGTGTGAGATTGATCGATCTTGCTTCCGCTTCTGTTACAACAGTTGGTCTATGAGAATAGTCAAGTTGAGACCCCATTAAAATGTAGATAGAATATTACAAATTTTATGTAACAGCTCAAGCCCATCGCTAGCAAATATTGTTCGTTTTGTCCCGTTACTATCGTTGTTAGTCTCACGATTTTACAACACGTCTGCTAGGGAAAGATTTCCATGCTTTTAAATGTTTGGTTCGCCTCTCCAACCTATGTGGGATCTCACAATCCACCCCCCGCAGGGGTCAACATCTCGCTGGCACACCGCCTGGTATTTGACTTTGATACCATTTGTAACCGTCCAAGCCCACCGATAGCAAATATTGTCCAATTTGGCACATTACGTATTGCTGTCAGCCTCACGATTTTAAAACGCATATGCTAGAGAGAGATTTTCACATCTTTACAAGAAATGTTTCTTTCCCTTCTCCAACTAATATGAGATCTCACATTTTTATATCTTATCAGATTAAATCTCTCGGTTCATTGATAATTTACTCGAGTATTACAACATCAAGTCTAATGTCATTTCCCTCTCAGATTAAATTGTCAGTTTTTGGGTTCAATGAAGTTTTTACAAGAACGTTTATCATTTTTCCACACTGACTTGACAAGATCTATATCAAAATGAATGTGTTCAAAGAAGAAGAAAGCTATTAAAGAATAAGATGACAACTTACAACATGTTGAAGTAACGTGAGATTCGTTAGAAATGAATATAGGAGTCGATATTAGGGTTATAGCTCGAGCTATGACCAATATTAGTTGAAAACTACATGAAATAAACTCTTGCAAGGAATCTCCTCAAAATGAAATTGATGGCCAAGGACTTAAACATACCCTCCAACCAATGCTTAGAATCTTTATCATCCCCAATTCTTCCCTCCAATTGAAAGCAATAATTATATCTTCGAATCTTTCATTTCTTGTAGGAACTATATTCATTACAAGTATGGACCTTGAATATTTAGTTCAAGTTGGATGATAATATGTTCATATTTCACTAAGAAGGAGAGAAATCTTTTTTAATAACCTTATTAAAAATGATCCTAAAGCTTAGTTTAAAGGTTATTAATCAATCCAAATCATAATTTAGTGTTACTAGCTAGTGTTTATTCCAATGTCGTTCTTAATTCTTTTTCGATCCATCTAAAACTTGTCTACAGCTAAAAACACAAAGATCTAAAGGTTATAAAAGACTCTAAAACACTTTTCTTCCATCCGATAGAAGTTTAAATAGATCGTTGCCTACTAGTTCTTACTGAAACCCTCGTTGGTTCGTGTTCAAACACGTTTGAAATTGTATATTATGAACTCTACTGGTTATGGCTAATCGGATCTAATGTTGTTTAAGGTGTGGGTCACCGCTGAAAATCATCTCCTAATTCAAAATCGCGAATTGAATTGAGTAGCTAGTGTTATGCCATTGTGTCACAATTTTCAACGCTCTTTACCACTTCTTGTAGCGGAAGCGGAAGAAAGATCGATCACACTCACACACCCATGAACAGAAATTAAACAAAGAGACACAAAGATTTACATGGTTCAGAGATAGAAATTTCTCTACATCGACGGGTGATAGCCAATCACTATAACCAAAGGGTTTATAAGTATATCTCTCATACTTTTGTACTCAAAGTCTCTCAACAAAGTTCCTCCCAATTGCCTCCAGGCAAATACAAAATGACAATGACTCTACGTTTCAAAATAATGAGAGACAAGCTTTTATATAGACATAACAATACTAATTTTCATACATAAATCAAATACATGAAAAGAGCTATGATTGTAGTCACTAAAGTTAAAAGCATGAAGTCTTGAGCATATCTTGGCTTTTAATCAATTTTTCTACTTCTTGATCACTTCTAGAACAAGCAATAGAACTCAACTTCTATATTTGAATGTGGTTATAGGCTACTTTTGGCACAACTTAACTCGGGTTCTTAATCTTCATCTCTCTCGGTATTCCACTACCGTCAGTCCATTTTGGCTTATTATGTATTGTCATCAGTCTCACGGTTTTAAAACGCATTTGCTAGGGAGAGGTTTTTGTACCCTTGTAAGAAATGTTTTGTTCCCCTCTCCAATCGATGTGGGATCTCACAATCCACCCCGTTGGGGGCCAGCATCATCGTTGACACACCGCCCAGTGGTGTTTGGCTCTAATATCATTTGTAACAGCTCAAGCCCACCGCTATAGTAGATATTGTCCGCTTTGGCCTGTTATGTATCGTCATCAGCCTTACGGTTTTTAAAACGCATCTACCAAAGAGAGATTTTCATACCCTTATAAAAAAAAATGTTTCATTCTCCTCTCCAATCAAAGTGATTCAAGCCTACCCAACCATTGTAAATCTAAATATTCTAAATGTTCAAATATTCAAAGTGTTTTAAGTTTTGTCCATGTTGTAAACTAAACACAAAACCCTCAATCTCAAAAATCATAATATTGGTGGTTTGATTGAATAATAAACTCATAAGGGCCAGACAAAACTGTTGATGAGTGGTACTAACACCAAGAAATCATATTCATTCGAGTGTTACAACTACATTTTAAGGGATACAACGACAGAGAACTTCAAATTTTTTCATGAAAATTCTAAAGAAAAAAAGAAAAAAAAGAGAAAGAAAAATGGATAGATCAGCAAGAAAATGGCTTTCTTCTTTTTATTCTTCCAGCACTGCACGAGCTTGCTCAATGGAACTTCATGTTTCTCATCCTGCAAAATTCAAAGGAACAATAAATATTGTGTAAACTCAAGAACTAATGGCTGAGTTTAGTGTTCTTATTGAAACATGTAGCATCAGCTTAAAAAAATAAACTCGAGCTTTCGGGTCATCACAAATTTAATTATATCAATATTTTAACAAGGACATCAGACAACTATTCCATTCATCGTACATTTAAATACTATACAAAAAGCTGAGATTTTAAAGTTTTTTCTCAATCTATACTGAAAAACTCACAGTTCATTTATAGATCATTTTGCATTTGGTTTGATTGGGTTGTGACATTTTTTAGACATAACCTTAACCTAATTGTTCGAGTTGTCATTTTTTTCAACCAATAACTCTTATTAAATAATAAACTCAACCCAACCATAAATTTTTTTGGGTCCTATTGGTTCACGTTTGTTTAGGTCATTTATTTAATTTTTTTATTTTTAATAAAAGTAAAATATTAGCTGATAAAATATCTATTTAAGTCTATTTACCACTCAAATTGAATATCTATTTTGAAAAATTACCTTCTAAATAGTTTTAAAATGGTTCTTAAGAATTATCCAACAATAAATAATAAAAAAATTCGTTCAATTATGTTCAAACTTAACCTAGTTTTAAGCAGATACATAAATAACTTAACCCATAAAATTTTTATTTATCTGAATTCATTTGGACCCAACTCAAGGTGGGTGGATCCAATTTACCTTAATCATCATCAATGAGTAGCATTAGCTGCCTCTTGAGCTTCGATAAGGAAAAGGAACCTTGCCAGACTCAATATGCTTAACATCCTCCACAAGAACTTGGTAATGCCTTTTCACTTCCTCTTCAGTTTTTCCACCAATGGCCTTAGCAACATTCAGCCATCGATCAGGCCTGTCTTGATCATACATTGCCAAAGCCTCCTCAAACGCCTTGTTTTGCTTTGCAGTCCATACACCCGACCCATGAGCCGACATTGAAGCCATTGATGATATTGCTAAGTTTGAGGAGATTTGGCTAAAAAAACAACACAAAAATGGGAAAGCTTTAATGGGTTTGAAAAAGAATTCAAATTTTGCAAGGAAAAGATGAATGGATTTGTGCCAAAGAGCTACTCATTTGGTGCTCTTTATAAGAGGAAGCCAAAGGGTAATGAACCAAGTTGGGGGGTAAAGGGAAATCTTTTTGTGTAGTTGAAAAAGGAATTTCAATGATTTGGGTGTTTATAAACCACAAGATGTAGTAAGGACAAAACACAACAATTGGGAGATGGAGAATCAGTATCTTGCTTCCAAAATTTTGAGAAGATGCAATATTATAATGATGTTTTGAAGAAATTGATATACTTAGAAACTAGAACATATCAATTTATTTTGTTTGATGATTGTAGGTTAGGGAATAAAGATGAGAAACCACACCAAAACAAGAGAGAGGTCCATCTAAAAGGTATATTTTTATTATTATTAAAGATTTCAAGGAGAATGAGATGCTTGAAAAGGGTATGTATGGTAAAACTAGTGCTACAATTTCCTCAAAATATTAATGAAGTTAAAGTCATGAGAATAAATATGAGTTTTCTAGTTAAAAGAAATTAGCTGTGACATCTCATTAAAGGAGATTTATGCAAATGAATCAAGACTGCATTTAAATGAGAATGATCATAAGAATTGAAAGGTTTAAAAGAATTGAAAGTTATTATCCAGTAGATATTGTCCGCTTTGGCCCGTTACTTATCGTCATCAACCTCACAGTTTTAGAACGTGTCTGTTAGGGAGAGGTTTCCACACTGTTATAATAAATGTTTTGTTTCCCTCTCTCCAACTGATGTGCGATCTCACAATCCCTCCCCCTTGGAGGCCCAGTGTCCTCGCTCGCACACCACCAGATGTCTGGCTCCGATACCATTATAATAGTCCAAGCCTATCGCTAGTAGATATTGTCCACTTTAAAGTCTTACGTATCATTGTCAGTCTCACGGTTTTAAAACGTGTCTATTAGGGAGAGGTTTCCACACTCTTGTAAGGTTCACCTTTTTTTTCGGTGGTTCAATCATAAGAATTTCCAAGTCAACAATTCTACGTCGAATGACCTGTTCGGAATTTTCATAAGAAGCATGTAAAGAGAAGTAAGTAATGTGACCATCAAACAGGGGATGCTGGAAAATGTCGGAGTTATCAAATGTCGAATCCTAGACCTGGGGCATTACACTAGCAAGTGAAATGATTTTATATAAAAAAACAACCATTAGTTTTGGAATATCAATATAGTCCCTCATAAAGGTTGTACACTTCAATCAAATTGGGAATAATTTATTGATTTATATGCCCACTTTATGAATTGTATATGATTGGGGGAATTCAATCATACTCACATTATATTCTCTACTTATAAAAGAAAAGGAAACAACTCATAAGGTATAGGGTTAGACTAAATATCTGTTGGAATATGAAATAGGCTTAGGGCAAATAAAGGCATCAGAATCGCAAAAGCTTGGTTGTCCTACTAGTGCTTTACTGCTGCAACTTGCCCAAGGATAGTCCCAACCCTACACGAATATCTTGTCACATTTGAGTTTATTCTATTGACCTTAACATAGAATTAAAAAATTTTGTTGGGACATATTTAGCATGTGGAATAAAAAAAAAATAGGTTAGACGTGTTAAGATCAAAACTCTCGAGATAAAGAACAAGTTTAATGATCCAAGATTCTAATACTCCGTAAGATATAAATAAACCTACTTGAATGCTCTCAATTAGACGCATTTTAAAACCGTGAGCCTGACGATGATACGTAACAAGTCAAAATAGACAATATCTCCTAGCAGTGGACTTGGGCTGTTGTAAATGATATGAGAGCCAGACACCAAGCAATATGCCAGCGAGGACGTTGGGCCTCAAGGGGGGTGGATTGTGAGATCCCACATCGGTTGAAAAAGATAACGAAACATTCTTTATAAGAGTGTGAAAACCTCTCTCTCGCAGACTTATTTTAAAATCGTGAGGCTGATGGCGATACGTAACATGTCAAACCAGACAATATCCGCTAACGTACAAAACTTTTTATTTGCTTAACATGGAGAATTCATGGCACGTACAAGTTATACTCTTTTTCAATAGACATATATATGTATACAAGGTATGTCCTCTTTAGGTACCAACAAAAGAAATCAATACAACTTAATTAGGTTTAACGTGTTATGTTAGGTTATTTAAATTTGTAACGACTCATACCTAGGATTCACAATTTGAATTCAATACCTGATGGTCCCGACATTTTCGGGCATCTCTTGTGACATGGTCACATTATTTATTCCTTGTTTTTAGGACAACACTAGCTTTTCAAGGATGCTTTGTCCTCACTTACATGCATTCTGAGAAAATTTCTAAGATATTACCCGACCGAGAATTGCTTCAAACAAAACACGTTTAACTATGGAGTTCCTATAATTGAGCTACCGAACACATAATCAGATTATATCTTATTCAAATTACATTTATTTTAGCTTAACCTATCTAAGTTATTTGAATTTATGATTTAAGATTGCATAGATCAGTATTTTGTTCGTATACATATTAGAAATTTTTTTGAATGAAACCCTCGTCTCTATGCATCCATCTCGATTTTTTTTTGCCCTAAATTCGACATAAACTAACCAATTTATGTGTTGGAATATATAGGCAAGCTAGAAGAACAAAGGCATATGGATGTTTAGGTGCAACTTGGGCTATATAGCAAGACTTGTCACACTTCACTTGATTCTATTGAGGAAAAAAGAGGATTCACTTTAACATCGAATCCTGAAATTTTGTTTGTACATGTTTAGTATATTGAAGAAACAATGGATGGTTAGAATCCAAAATTTATTGGTTCATATAACATTATTTTAAAGCTAGCTTTAGAGTTCATATGGGTTAGATTATATTAATGAGTTCTATTTATTTCGTTGAGTTTTTTAAGAAAATGGTATGAAAGTTAGAATAGGAAAGACCGCTAGTAGATATTGTATTGTCTGTTTTGGCCCATACATTCCAGGAAAGACCGCTAGCAGATATTATATTGTTCGTTTTGACCCGTTACGTATTGTCGTCAGTCTCACCGTTTTTAAAAGAAGTCTACTGGAGAGAGATTTTCACCCCCTTATAAGAAATGTGACATCCCCTCTCCAGCCGTTTGAGGCCCTGCATTCTTACTAACCCCTTTTTCAGCCGATGTGAGATCTCATAATCCACCCCTTTGGAGGCCGAGCGCTCTCATTGACATATCGCCTGATGTTCGATATCATCTTTAACAACTCAAGCCCACCATTGGCAGATACGGTTCTTTTTAGGCTTTCCCTTCTAAGCTTTCCATCAACATTTTAAAATGTGTCTACTAGTTAGAAGTTTACCCATCCTTGTAAGAAATGTTTCGTTCCCCTCTCCAACCGATGTGGAATCTCACAATCTCTACCAACTAACACGAATTCTTTTAGCATGTTTTTTCTACACACATGCTTTCTAAAAAAAATTAAGAGATCACTAAAGACAAGATTGCTCCAAATTAAGCACACTCAAATTTAAAGTTCTTATGATTGAACTATGAAAAACAAAAGTAAAAACGATGCACCTTATTAGTATATGCATAGTAACTATCATTTTTTAAGCATTTATTAATCATCATATCTTTAAAACTATTCTCATTTGAATATGATGTTAGTTCATTCGTATACCCCTCATTATTAGTGAAACAATTTATAATAACTTTCAGTATTGAGTGAGTTTATCTAACATAATTAGCTCGAGCTAATTCCAAACTACAATAGATCATGCAACTAGCTCTAGTTGTCACATAATTTGGCTCCCTATTGGAGTCTTGATTATTAACTTTTGGTAATTAGTCAAGAACTAAAGCTCTCTCATTGAAAATGAACATAGTTACGATTATCAATTTCCTTCCGTTCGTAACTATTTAAGAAATTCTCCATTTTATTTTAAAGACAGAATGACGTAGTATTTTGTTCATATGATTTTCTAAAAACTCTTACCTTAAACTAACTCTGAGGTGAAATAAAATATACAATGTCTAAGGTGGATCTCTTCGAAAATAATAATCATAATGTATAGATGGATTGATTAGTTGTTTTTATTAGTAGTATTTGCTGATCAACTTTGGAAGGCCAAAATTGGAGATGGATGATAGTTTTGAAAAAGAAAACACCAAGAAATCTTATTCGTTCAATGCTACGTTACAGTTAGAAGTACAATTGGAAGCAAATGGTTCTTCGTTTTCCTTCCTTTATTCTTCCATTACTGCATGAGCTTAGCTCCATTGATCTTCATGTTTCTCACGACCTGAGAAAAAAAAACAAATATTTGGTTAGGATATTATGTTTCTTAATAGAAACATCTTCCTAGTAGACGTGTTTTAGAATTGTGAGGCTGACGGCGATACATAACAAACCAAAACGGACAATATCTACATGTGGGCTTGGGCTATTACAAATGGTATTAAAACCAGAAAACAGGTGGTGTGCGAGCGAGGATGTTGGGCCCTCAAGGAGGTGGATTGTGAGATCCCACATCGATTGGAGAGTGTAACGAAGCACTCCTTATAAGGGTATAGAAACCTCTTCCTAATAGACGCATTTTAAAACAGTGAGGTTGATGGCGATACGTAACGGGTCAAAACCGATAATATCTGCCAACGGTAGACTTAGCTGTTATACACGATTTTTATGTTTGATTTGAATTTTTAATCAAATATCAAAAACAAAAATAGATTTTTAAAAACAATCTTTTATTAATTTTCAACCCTATAAACATAATAACAAAGAGTTATCTCATTAATGATTTAACTATTGTTGAGGATTCTTGGGAGGAAGTCCCACGTTGACTAATTTAGGAATTGATCATGGGTTTACAAGTAAGAAATACATTTTTACTCCGATGAGACCTTTTGAGAAAACTCAAATCAAAGTCACGAGAGATTATGCTCAAAGTGGATAATATCATACCACTGTGGAGAGTCGTGATTCCTAATATTAACATAATATTAGAATAGGATGTCTTATATTCAAACTCTGGTAGTATCATTTCCTCTTCTGTTAATATCTGATACTCTAAGCCAACACGTAAGAAAAGTATTAAATATTGATAAATAGTTAAATTTATCATAACTCATCGACTTAAGCTTTTGATTTCCGTTTATCGAACATATATTACCTTGTTCATCAGCACAATCTCGTAGAGCTTCTATAAGGAAAATTGATTTCACCAGACTCAATATGCTTAACATCCTTCACAAGAAGTTGATAATGCCTCTTGACTTCATCTTCAGTTTTTCCACCAATGGCCTTAGCAACATTGACCCATCTCTCAGGTGTGTCTTGATCAAACACAGCCAAAGCTTTCTCAAACGCTTTGTTTTCTCTTGCAGTCCATGCACTTGACCCATGAGCAGACATTGAAGCCATTGCTTAGTGCTATCTTGTGGCAAAACAAATGGAAAGCTTCAATGGGTTTGAAGTGAAGAGAATGATTGTGTTGTAAAGAGAAGAAATGGTAGGAGCTCTTTATAAGGAACAAGCCAAGAGGGAATTCATTGTGTCAATTGGGAAGTGGGAAATCTTTTGAATTTGAAAGGGAAGTTTGATGATTTGGGTCCTTAGCAACCACATGATGTTCTAAGAACAAAAGACACCAAACAATTGGAGATGGAGAATCAGGACCTTCCAAAGGTGATGGAAACTTTTGAACAAATAAGTTCTTGGGAAGAAAAATATAAAACTAGAAAGGAAACCTTCTATTTTACTCGATCACTACTTGATTTGTGTAACGATTCATGTTTAGGTTTCAAATTCGAATTACCTGATGGTCCTGACATTCACCTGCACGACGTGGTCACGTTACCTACTTCTCACTTCTTAAGAGTGAAAACTATTCCCACGTACTATCACGAGTTCTTCAAGTTCTTAAGCGTGAAGATTATCCCCACAGACAATCACGAGTTCTTAAGCATGTTTTGTTCTCACTCAAATGTATCTCATGGAGCTCTTATGATTGAGCACAAAAAAAAAATGTGCATCTTATTGATATAGATAGTGCTTTTAAATTCTTTTAAGTCTTTATTTGTCATCTTATCCTTAAGATTACTTTCATTCAAATGTGGCATTGGTTCATTCATGTACCATTTTTTTTACTTGGGTTCATTAATATCTCATCGACAAATGCACCAAATCACATCAAACAGTAATCATGAACCCACGACTTCAAAACCCGTATGTGTAAGCCCCTCACGAACCCGAACAATAACAACTTGAGCAGATCCTGTGACGACCCATGCATATCTTCAACGGGAACTCTAATTCGAAACTCACTATTTTTTTATTAACAAAAAACTTAAAGAGAGGAATAGAAGTAATTTCGAGAGCGAAAAGGGACTAAGACATCGGCCATGAGAATCGTTTTCAGATTCGTTAGAGATGAAAAGTAGAAGTAATTCCGAGATGAAATGAATAGTGATGATTATTTGAAAACTACATGAAATAAACTTTATGCAACGAATATTTTCAAATGAAGTTGATAGGCTAAGGGCTTAGAGATACCCTCCTACCAAATGCTTAGAATCTTTTGTAATCCCTAATTCTCCTTCTTTTAGGGACTATTCCCTATCATTGTGGTCCTTAAATTGTTTAGTTCAAGCTAGAAAATGGTTTGTTCTTGACTTCTATTTCCCATATTGATAGATAATAAATACCACATTACGTTGACATACATGACGAGTCTGTCATCGATCACTCGAATAAAAATTGAACGATCAGTTCTCGAGAAAATCAAATTTTTGAAGGAAGATGACGTTTTCTCGATACTTATTCAAGCATTTGATTCATAAGGTTGTTTAATCTCATAGAATACAAATTCATTTATTACACAAAATCAGCCTAATACGGGTGGATTTTAAGCTTTGTCTAAAAAAAAAAATACATTGAACTTTCTAGAATTTCAATAATACGTACCCTTAAAAGTTTAAAAATACTCTAATTTTTAATCGTCAGTATATAAACTGAATTCTTAACACTACATTTCAAGAATGCTCATAAATTTTTATCTTTAGTACCCTTAAAGTTGAAAGAGATGATTTATGAGATGGTAGATAGACCGTTTATATCTATATATTGACACTAAAAACTTTGTTATAAAAGTTAAGAGTGTTAATACTAATTTTAAAAGTTCATGAGTATTTTGTAAACATTGTACTAACAATAAAATTGGTCTTGCCCGCAGGTTGGGACGGCCCTGGGCCAAGTTGTGTAGCATAAAGTCATGGCATAATTTGTGATCTTGATATCATTGCTTCCCTACATAGCCATTGTGAGTATCATTTTCTTATATTTAGAGTAGCCTATATACCCTATGAAGAAGTGTCCTTTTCATTTGTATGCAGAGAATATAAGATGAATGTGATTGAATTCTTCCCAATCATATATGTAATTCAAAAAGTTGATTGTAAATTTTCTCAATTTGACCCATTAAATTCATGATTAATTTTAAAGATTCAAAACTCGTGTTAGAAATGAGTATCTTTGTTGTGGTTGATGTTGATATGAGTATCTTATTGTCCAAGTTTTATTGACTTTTTGTGAGAATGTAGGGTAAAGATTTCACTTTTTTTTGGAGATCATATATACTCATTCATATTGAAATTTATGTGAGTTCAAGAATAAAGTGGTTTGTTCGTCAAAATGAAAGGGTTACGAGACATTTGTTTTGATACCATGTTAAATCATTTGAGTTGCTGACGTCGAGTCGGTCCTATGCCGCTAGCTATGCCTTGAATTGAAAGCTAAATCGGGCCGAGAATTCTGAGTCGACAACTCAATTTGATGAACTTACAAACTATCTCTTACCACGTGGTCACATTTACCTACTTCTTGCATCTTAAGAGTAAAAACTATCCTCACATACCAACTCGCATCTTAAGAGTGAAAATGATCCCCACAAACCAACACGAGTCCTTCCAATATGTTTTGTCTTCACTCACATGCATTCTAGGAAAATTCCTAGGAGGTCACGCAACATAGAATTGTTCCAAGTTAAACACATTTAATTGTGGAGTTTCGAGCCACAAAAAAAAAAAAAAAAAAATAT
>NW_019268533.1:2508094-2580839 GCF_002738365.1 Cucurbita moschata
AAAAAAAAAAAAAAAAAAACATATGGTTGGTATATGTAATAACTTTCATTTTCTTTCTTAGTCATCCTATATTCAGAATCACTCTCATTTGAATGTGATTTTGTTTCATTCACATACCCCTTTTTTATACTCGAGTATCACATCGAAGTTATTCAACTCATGTTACATGTAATTGCATAATCTAGTAACCTCATTAATGAAGGTGCTTACTGATTATTTTTGTGAGATCCCACATCGGTTGGGGAGGAGACCTCTTCCTAGTAAAAGCGTTTTAAAACTTTGAGGGGAAGCCCGAAACGAAAAGCCCAAAAGGACAATATCTGCTAGCGGTGGACTTGAGCTGTTACAAATGGTATCAGAGCCAGACACCGAGAGATGTGCCAACAAGAAAATTGTTCCCCAAAGGGGGTAGACACAAGGCAGTGTGCCAATAAGGAAGCTGACCCCCACTCCCACATCAATTGGAGAAAGGAACGAGTGCCAGCGAGAACACTGGGCCTTGAAGGAGGGTGGATTGTGAGATCCCACATTGGCTGACGAGGATAACAAAACACCTTTTATAAGGGTGTGGAAACCTCTTCTTAGTAAACGCGTTTTAAAAACCTTGAAGAAAAACTCGAAATGGAAAGTCTAAAGAGGACAATATCTACTAATTGTGAGTCGTTCCAATTTTAATACTCAACAGTTTATTTTAAATATTTTAGATAATGACAAGAATGTATCGGGCGCATGGCGAGGTGACCTATTGATGGTGTCATAGGACTAGACAAGTTGTAGTTCAAATTATGAGTGATAGCTCACCAGAGGACATCCCTATCTGTGAAATTCAAGATTGAAAAAGAAAAAATTCTCCATCTACATCCTTCCCCCTACCCTAAATTGGGAATTCCCTACCCATTTGAAGTCGGTCCACCAAGAATATTATGATAGCTTTACTCCAACAAACTTTAGATCACAAACTTACTATATAAATATACGTTCAACTTCATGATAATTAGCTAAATTAGGATTTTTTTTTTTGACGTTAAACGAAAGCGAGAGAAACTGTTCAACGAAAAATGGTAGACCGTTCATCAGTCCAAAAGCTTAAGTTGATAGGTTATGATACAATAATTATATCGATACTTTAACACTCTTCTCGCTTACAGTCTCGAGTCGAACACGTGGAAATCAATGCTAATTAGAGAGTAAATGACGATATAGAAGTTCAAAAACATGATTAATGCTATGATGTAGTATTTAATCATCGCTAAATCGAAAAACTTAAGCTAATGGGTTATGATAAATTTAATTATTTCAGTACTTTAACACTCTCTCTTGTGGGCTTGAAAATCGATAGAAGGCTGGCTATGTGACGCCCAAATAAAAGAAGGGTACATAAATGAACCGAGACTAATCTGAATGAGAATGATCCTAAGGATAGGATCCTTGAAAAAATGTTTACAAGAATGAAAGTTATTACCTATACCAATAAGGTACACCTTCTTTATCGGTGGTTCAATCATAAAAGCCTCAAAGTTAAGGGTGTTTTGCTTGGAACAGTCTTTCTTAAGAATCATTGAGTGAGGGACAAAACATGTTGAAATAATTCGTGTTGGTATGTGAGAATAGTTTTCACAAGCAAGACGTAAGTAACAAAACCACGTTGCTAAGGAATGTTTGTGAGATCCCACGTCAGCTAGAGAGGGGAAACGAAGCATTCCTTATAAGAGTATGTAAATCTCTTCCTAATAGACACGTTTTAAAACCGTGAGATTGACAATGATATGTAACGAGCCAAAACAAACAATATATGTCAGTAGTGGATTGGGCTATTACAAATGGTATCAGAACCAGACATCAAGCTGTGTGCCTACGAGGACACTGAGCCCTTAAGGGGGGTAGATTATGAGATCCCACATCGGTTGAAAAAGGGTAACGAAGCATTCCTTACAAGAGTATGTAAACATCTTCATAATAGACAAATTTTAAACCCGTGAAACTGATGACGATATGTAACAAAGCGATTAGAGCGATTAGAGAAGAAAAAAAAAGTAAAACACTTTGAGAGAAGATGATTCTACATCTCAAATAATTCCAATTGTTTGTGCCATCTCTTTTGTTCTTACTATATCTTGTGGTTTTTAAAGATACAAATCATTAAAATTCCCATTCTCTCAAATGCAATAGGTTTCCCATTATTGCCCTACTAGGAATTTCCCCACACCTATAAACCCTACACTTTTCTTGCTTATAAATTGCACCAAATCCCCAACTCTTTGCCACAAAACCCCATTCAAACATAGCTTTTGCTTCAATGGCTTCAATGTCCTCTCGTGGCTCAAATGCATGGACTCCAATGCAAAACAAGGCCTTTGAAAAGGCTTTGGCTGTGTATGACCAAGACACCCCTGAGAGATGGCTCAACGTTGCTAAGGCTGTTGGGGAGAAAACTGAAGAGGAAGTCAAGAGGCATTACCAACTTCTCCTACACGATGTCAAACATATCGAGTCGGGCAATGTTCCGTTTCCTTATCGAAACTCTAGCGATGATTTGCCGAGGAAAAGAGGTAACTTATAAGATTCTGTTCCCTAGGGAACGTTTCGTTTGATAACATTTGTGATTTAGAGGTGACACAGCTTGTTTCGTTAGGGTTATTCGGGCAGAAAATCGAATTAAGTATGGGTGAAACTTAGTCCTTTAGACCTTTTAATCTTAGAACTTTAGTAGCTGAAACACGAAATAACGAGAAACATTATCAAATCAGCTCGTATTTTGTTACATTATCGTGTATTAAATAGGCGAATAGATTATATTTAACTTTTTTTTTTTTTTCCTCCTCAGGATGAGTAAGAAGAAGTTCTTCATTGATCCAGTTAGTGCAATTGCTGGAAGAATAAAAGAAAGAGAACCATTTGAATTTTGCTTCATGAGTAACCCTTTATAGTAAAAGAATAAATAAGAGTTTATTTGAAGTCTTGTTTCTCCCAAAATCTAGGAGAGATTTGGTCTTGTTTTGGTTGATATTCATATCTATGAGAAATGTCTAATTTAAGAGAAATACTTGTCTTACTCACTAATTTGCTAGCTCGATTACATGAACTGAACTGGGTTTCGTTATTTTCGTATTTTTTATTATGAATTGGGTCGGGTTGGGTTGTTTTTTTGGAACTGAATTGGCAAGGTTCGGTTTGAGTAGACCATAGTTTTATGGTTTTCTTTTGCACGCTACACCTCTGCATCACACGCTATCACCCACGCCCTCGCCACACTACCCCTCGTATCCATCGCATCACATGCCGATGCATGTCACACCATCCCTCGCAACTGCATACTAGCACGTTGCTCGCTCACTATTGATTGTGTTAAATAATTATATACTGTAGATAAATATAAATTTTTTTTAAATTGAAGAACCCGACAACCTAATCCGAAAATAAATTGTGGAATTTAGTTGTGAAACCACCTCGAGTTACTCGATTTACTAATCCAATCAACTCGAAACTCTATACCCCATTTTAGTTATTTTTAAATTAGAAGTCGATTTCATGAGTTTTTATTTGTAACGTAAAGTAATTGACCTTTAAAAAGTCGTAAAAGTCGGGCAGTTAGTTTTAGAAAGCGAGGTCAAATCTATATTAAAAAAATAAATAAATATTCAAAAAGTCAAAGATATATATTAAACACATATTAAATTATTAACTTTTTTTATAAGTACTTTTTGTATTTTTCATCTATTATTTTAAATACGCAATTAAATAGATACATGTATAGTCGACCGATAAAAATATATCTATTAATTATAGGTTCGAGGCTCGAATCCTAGCTGAACGAAAGATCTTATAACCCGTTTACAAACTGATGGGCTTCATGATATCCAACACCGTCGAGCCCATTTTTACAAAGAAAAAAAATTATGGATTTGGTATATTTATCTTTCAATTTTTAAATAAAATTTATTGTCGTTTAGACTACCAGAAGAAAGAAAAACGAGTTCAAGATCAAGAGTCAAAGAAGCGGACCAAGAAAAAAAGGAAGAAGCGTTTCATTTACTGTAAGCTCGGTTGCATTGTCTACCTCAACTGTCACTTACCTAATAAGCTCGTGGAAGACGAAGTCGTGTACGTTTTGATACTATATTTGAAGCAATTATCTGAATTCATGAGTAAAAAATCAAACAAATCTTACAGCGTTACAAAGAACTGTAGGACAATATACGACCGGGCTTATTTGGTAAATGTCTCGACTCCCTCCATGTTCTACACTCCCTACAAATCTCCTCGGTGCTCCAACCATGTGGGTAAAATTGACATCTCTACAAAGGCGTGAGTTCTAGTCTCGACCTAAACTTCTTAACGAGAGCTCCTTCGCTTCTGTTTTTTTGAGAAATAACGGTTAAAATTATTTAAAATTTATTAATATATTAAAAATATATATGATTAGATCCAATTTCTTTTATTAAAACAATAAATAAATAAATAAATATACTTCCCATTGGGCAGTTGGATCTAGATATTTAGCATTAAATATTACAAGTAATTATAGAAGAAAATCAGAGCATGCTTAACCACTCATTGGCAATGCATTAATTTATATTACCAAATATTATTATTTTTTAATATTTTTTAAAAATTCAATTTTAAATTTCCTACTTTTATTTCTTTAATTACCACAATAATATTCATTCATTTATTTCTTTTTTAAATTATTTAAATAGAAATATTTGGATTAATATTTAGAAATATATATATATTTGGATCTAAATGCCATTTAATGAGGGTTACGAGTATAAAATTATATTGGCCTGAAATTTCAGATGCATATTGTGTGGCTAAGTCAAACTATAATAAAATATTGGATGATAAATAATTTAAATTATTGGGTGTAAGGGCAAATCTTATTTGTTTATATCTCGATATGGTCGTTTACGGTCAAACCCGTCATTTGAAATATATGAACTACTATATAATCGAACGACTATTTGATAGCGTGTTTGAATTTAACTTGTAGAAGATCACAAAATAATCAATACGATCGTAGTTTAATGGTTAAGACAGTCTTAATTCCTCTAAAAACAGTTGGTTCAAATTCGATCAATCCTATACTTGATGATTGCTACCTAGTTAATCCGAGTATAGTTCAATGACCCGATGACCTGACCAACCCAAAAAAATTGGTTTGGTTTGCTGGTTGACTTTTTGTTTTGTTGGGTCAACTTGACCAACCTGAAATAGGTTACAACCCAACCTATTTTTAAAAAAAATTAAGAATATTTAATGTTTGTAACTGATGTCAGTGATGTGGGATTTTAGTTATTAATGTAACATGCATTATAGATAAGTATAATTTTTTAAATAATTAAAAAAACGACCAACAATCCAGCCCAACCCAACTAAAAATAGAGGGTTGGGTTGTGAACTCTATACGGGTTGCTCGGGTCACCACCTGAACTTCCTTCACACAAGCTAACTTTGTTTAAATTAATATTTCGGTTTTTATATTAATTTTTATATATATTCTAGCTAATATAAATTTAAAAAGTACAAAATAAATAAATAACATACTATATATCTGATTTAAAATAAATAAATAAAATATCTAAAGTGGTGAAGGTCGGTATTATATCTTTATCAGATCGTGATCTCTGTCAGTCTTATTTTATAAAATTATATATAAATAAATAAATAAATAAATAAATATATATATATATATATATATATATATATATATATATATATATATATATATATATATATATATATATATATATATGTTTTGTTTGGCCTCCACAATATTATTATAATAATTATTGAATAATTCAAATACATTTATAAATCCAACCGATAAAAAACCGAAAATATGTTCCAATTTAATTTGGAGATAACATTTAAATTTAATATTTTAATAATTAATTTATATTAAATTTAAAAAAAAATCAAAGGTATTTACTGAACGAACTGAGACCATATCTAAACGAGAGTGATATTACGGATATGAATCACTGTAAAAAAATATCATCTTTCTCGTTTGAAAATTTTCTTAAAAGTCAAGTAATGAACAGTAAAAATTAAAGGTTAAATTTAATTTACTCTTCGCGTATGTTCATATAATGTGTCAAATTCGAATGATTTAATAGGACGGTTGGATTTCGATCCAACGGCTATAAACTCTACATTTGTCTTCATCCTTATGGATCTTCATAGACTGCCGTTGGAACATAGCCATGTGGTCCAACTCTTGGGCGTTGACTGATCTTATCGTTTACTTTTTTTTTTCCTCCAAAAGACATAAATGTTTAGATATTAAAGGAAAAGCAAAGCAAAAAAATTGATGGATATGGAAAACCATTCCCAAAGATGTGAAAGCTAGCTTTTCCATTTTTTAAATATCTTTTAAATTAATTTCGATTGATCGATCGATAAATCTACTTCAGATCGTTAAAGACGTATGAACTGATTAAGACTTCAATACAAGGAATATACATATGTAGTAAAGTATACGTACATCGTTTTCGGTGAAAGTGTCAATGAAAAATTTCAAGAAATCACTCAATATAGATGTAACAACCCAAGCCCACCGCTAGTAGATATTGTCTGTTTTGTCTCGTTACGTATCGTCGTTAGCCTCAGGGTTTTAAAACGTGTCTTTCAGAGTTACGTAGCGGAACCGAGACTTCCCTTGAAAGTTTTTGGGTTTCTCCATTACGCGTCTATTGTGAGATCAAATTGCTCCGAGTAGAGCATGCTTAACTATTGGGTCTCTATGATTGAGCTACCGAAAAGGAAGGTGTATCTTGTTGGTATAGATAGTGACTTTCAATTCTTTTAAGCTTTTCTTAATCATCCTATCCTCTGGGTCGCTCTCATTCAGATAATCTCGGTTCATTCATATACTTCTCTTTTACTCGAGTGTTACACTTATAATTAGATATTAGAAGTGTCGAGAAATACGAGTCGACTTATTATAATGAGACAAAAGTATTAGTGGCTTCACACTCACTAATTTCTTAGAGTGTTGACCACTAAAGAAATTATTGTCCCTTTTTCAACCACTTTCCAAAAATCACACACTTACATTTAAAATAACAAAAAAATATCATGTGATTCATGTATTTATTAAAAGCAATATGAAGTTGGACAACTTTTTATGATTTTTTTTTTTAAATAGACTTCAAATAATCGTTACGTGTTCGTTAAAAATTATTTAAATTGACGAGTTCGATTGAAAAAAAAACATGAAATTAAACCAAGAGTTGTTGTGTCGGAAAAGAGGAACCAATGACCTAATCTGTAGATAATATAATAGAGACGAGTTTTTATGTTCTAATTTTTCGTAATGTAATTTAGGTCCTTGAGGGTATTATCGGCCTTTTATCTATTACAATAAGGGTATACCTGATCCGACTTTAGTGAAAACTATAAACCAAAACAAACTCCGAAGGTTTAGAACAAGTTTGAATAAACAAAAAATTCTCACATTTTTCGGTTCATGTCTCGGCTTTAGGGAGGAGATGATTGAGGGAAAAGGAAAAACGTCAGCCACAAATGCAAGTTTGTACAAAATATTGTGCCAACAGTAATAGTAATAGTGTAACGTCTCGTACCCAGAATTTGAAAACTGAATTTGACACTTGATAGCCTCTATATTTTCCTGCATCTCTTGTGACTCGACCGTGTTATCTACTTATCTTGAATTGTTACTAAGCTCGGTGGCTTGAAAAACACGATCAACTTAACCAACTATTTGAGTTACGTTATCAACTTATTTGAATTGAGTTGATTCAACTAAACGAAAAACTTTATGAGTTGGATCGGTTCATGAATTCTCCTAAAATATTAACGGTTCAAGGGTAGTAATGAAAAAGTTGAAGTTCATGGATTGAGTTGGATCGGTTAATGGCACTTTTGAATTTTTTAAAAAGTTGAACGGTATTAATGGAATTTTTCAAAGTTCAAGGATTAAAATAAAATATAAACGGTTTCCATCCAAAACTAACCGTAAGGGTATTTTTGGAACTTTTTTAAAGTTTAAGGTTCTTATTGAAACTTTTGAAAGGTTCGGAGTATTGTTTAGACAAAATACAACGGTTTAAGAGTATTTTTATTAATATGATCTTATTTTAATTTTTTATTTTTAAAATTCAATTAAAAATTTTAATTGAACATCTAAAATAAAAATAAAAAAAAATTTAAGAATAATTTAATATTTTTTAAAATTTATAAATACGTAAACATAAAATTTAAACTTATATCTAAAAGATCGGTTATTAAATTTTTAAATATGTCAATAATTATATAATTGGTTGGAAATATATTTTAATTTATTTATTCCATATAATAATTTTAAAACCCAATATATTTTATGTTGGTCATAGTTAATAAATTCATTAATGGTTGGAAATATATAATTGGTTGTGCTTAATGATTATACATAAAAACAATTGACTTATTATTATATTTTTTTAAAGAATGCGTAAGAACAATTGACTTATAAAACATTAAAAAAAAAACATTTATATTTTCTACTATTTTTAAATACATATCTTTAATAATAATTTAAAATAATTACTCCTAAAAAGTAGGTTTGAGTTGTAAATCTATTTTCGAGTTGGTCGGGTCAAGTCGAAAACCGACCCAAATCTTTCCAGTTTTTCAAAACTTCAATTCAACCAAGACTGAAAAAAATCTAACCTAACCCAATTTTTATAATTTAAATTGGATAGTCTAAGTTGGTCGAGTTCACGAGTCATATGAACACTCTTAATTACCATCTTAAAATAGATGTCTGATCACTCAACCGCTACATATTTTTTAGTCAATAATTTAAATTACTTTAGTCTTTTTTTAATTAAATCAAAAGTGACTTAATTTCGATCTTACAAGCAATCCATATGAAAAATTCCAAATAACATATATAATTAAAGTCAAAAAAAAAAAATATATATATATATATAAAAGTAAACTATTCATGACTTATTGGAAAACTATTTTTTCATTTTTTTATTATTCTAAATGGGTTTATTTTATAATATATTTTTTTTATCATTTAAATGTAATTAAAAAAATTATTTTTAATTTTTTATCTTTTAGAATTTAATATATTTTTTTTCCATTTTAAAATAGCGAATAATTTTATTCTAATGTGATTTATTTGAATTTTATAAAAAAAAATGGAATTAATCAAGTTAAAATGTCATTATTAGGTGCAAATTGATAATTTTTAAAGAATAAATAAGCTTCAAAATAATTCTCACCTACCTAAAAATTTAATATAATAAAAAATAATAATAATTATTATTATTATGATTGACAAGTTCATTAGGTAAAAATAACAAAATGATTATAATTTGGACCCTAATTATAATATAATTATAATCAAATCATCGTAATCAAATAGATTAGATGGCTCAAGATTTGGATCAGGATTCGGTACCTGAGAGTCTCGACGTTTTCCTGTGATATGGTCACGTTACTTACTTCTCGGTTCTAAGAATGAAAGTTATTCCCATAAACCAACCCGAGTCATTCCAACATGTTTTGTCTTCACTTATATGTATTTCAGTAAAATTTCTAATAGATCACCCAACATAGAATTGCTCCAAGTCAAGCACGTTTAACCGTGTAGTTCCGTATGATTGAGCCACCGGAAAAAATGCATATTGTTAGTATAGATAGTAATTATTGTTTCCTTTAAGCTTTTCTTAGTCATTCTATCTTCAAGATCGCTCTCATTCGGATTTGGTATCGGTTTATTCATGTATCCCTCTTTTACTCGGCTGTCACAATAAATTTTTTTTTTTTTTTTTTTTTTGCATGAACAGTAAGAATACCGAGCATTAATTCAACGCTGAATCGCACAAATACTTTGTACTCAACTGATTAAAATTTTTGTACCACAAGGAACGCTTGAGAACTCCTAACAAAACGAATGTATTTATGTATAAATATAATAGAACTGAAGAGTAACAGTCCAAGTACACTGTTAGCGGATATTGTCCTGTTTGGGCTTTCTCTTTCGAGTTTCCCTCAGTGTTTTTAAAACGTGTTTGCTAGGGAGAGGTTTCTACACCTTTATAAAAAATGTTTCGTTCCTCTCTCCAACTGATATGGGATCTCACAATCCACCCTCTTTCAGGGCCAGCGTACTCGATAGCACTTGTTCCCTCTCTAATCGATGTGGGACCCAGCGTTTTCACTAACACTCGTCTCTCTCTTCAATCGATGTGGAATCTCACATGAACGAACTGAGGGATATAGAGAGAATGTACAAAATGGAAGATATAGTTTTCTCATAAATCAAAATCTACGCTTACTCTCATTATCTTCTCGGAGGCATTTCTTCTTCACGAAAGGTAAGAACACGTTCTCTCCCTTCCATCTCTACCACTATCAGATAATACCCTTCATTATCGCGAAGGCCTCTCGACCTTCCGTGTCATTGCCAATAGCAACACGAACAAGCAACGTGACAAGACGGAATGGGAGGCAGCCATTGTAACAATAACAATAACAAGCTCGTGTTCTAACTCCTAAAATGTCATTTATCGTAAATCTCGCAAACACCACATTCAATATAATTTCGAAAAGTTTAGATAACCAAATGTTTGTAATATCTTGAACGAAGAATATTATTGGGATGTGATTATTATTAATATTTTATTTATTTATTTTTACATAATACCATAAATGATCAAATTATGGTTTTTTTTTTTTAGTCTAGGCAGTAATGTGATATCCAACATCGGTTGGAGATGGGAACGAAACATTCTTTATAAGGGTGTGAAAACCTATCCCGAGTAGATGCATTTTAAAACCATGAGGTTGCGACAATACATAACAGGCTAAAACGGACAATATCAGCTAGTAGTGTGCTTGAACTATTACAAATGGTATTAGAGCTAGACATTAGGTGGTGTGGCAACGAGAACGTTGGTCAGAGCCAGACACCGGACGATATTGCTAACAAGAACTTAGGCCCCCAAAGGGGCGGACTGTGAGATCTTACATCCGTTGGAGAGGAAAACGAAACATTCATTATAAGGGTGTAGAAACCTCTCTCTAGTGGACACGAGTCAAAATCGTGGGGCTGCGACAATACGTAACGAGCCACAAACAGACCATATTTACTAGCGGTAAATTTGAGCGGTTACACCCCTGAATAGAAATATGAAAATTAAGATCTTATTATAGGTAAAAATATGTCTCCTTGGAAAGTACACCCACAACTAATAAACACCATGTGGCATGAATTATTTAATAATACCATTATTACTTATATATATTTATATATATATTTTATGGAAAGGTAATTAATTTTATAATAAGAGTCATTTGGTCATCATTAAGCTCCCCTCCACCATCCATCAAGGTTCATTATATTATAATTATCACATGTTTTTATTTTTTTTTTCCATTTACTTTATTAATACATTTTTTTTCAATATATTTCTAAAAAAAATTATACAAAATAATTCATATTTACATTTTTATATAATTTTTCCATCTTTAAAATAAAAAATTGTAAAGAAGGTTCTAGATTCACTCAATTATATTTAAATTTATGTGAAATAGTTAATGGAAGTTTAATAAATAATTAAAATATTTATTTCGTCCATAAATTAAATTAAAATTTTAAGATTGATAAAATAATTTTTAAAGTTTAGAGTCGTATTAGACAAAAATTAATAATTTAAAATTGTATTAAATATTTAAAAAGTTATATAGTTTTTTTTTTCTTTTTTCATCTTTTTTGCTTTTTGATTCTTTTATGAGCAAAAGTTGTTAATTTAATGGCTTTAACCTCCCACACGATCAAAATTCACAACCCCTCTTCCTTTTTCTCCATCCACCACCATCAAATCGACAGCGACACAAACAAAGAGGGAAAAAAACAAGCAAACCCCACTTCGTCGACCCTGTTTTTATGCCCTCCTCCGCCGTGAACGGCTGATTCTCACTATCCCCACTTCACATTACCGGCCGGAGAATCGAAATTTCGTCTTACTTGCTAAAATCCGCCGTGGACGGTGGCGGAGGTAGCTCGAAGTCGCTGTCGGCGTCTGAAAATCAAACCCCGAAGCTTTCTTCGTTCTAACTTTCCGGCGAGGCAGTTGGGGAAAGAGGGTTGGATTGAAAAGGAGAGGGAGAGAGAGTGATAGTCCACTCTTGTATTTGACTAAGTTATTTCTCTCTCTCTCTCTCTCTCTCTCTCTCTAGAATTATTATATTACTGTGACTTTCTGATTATTTGGGGTTTTTTATTTGGGGGTTTTCGTTTTTCTTTGATACCCATCTCTGTGAATCCAAGAAATTTAGGAACGGAGGGTTTCTTAGAGATGAAGATTGAAGTGGAGAAGCAAATAAGAGGAAAAGGGTAAGAATCGTTATGGGTTTTTGATGAACAGGGGAAGAAGGTAATGCAATTTTGGGTATTGGGTTATTGTAATCTTATGCTATTTGATATCTGTGAAGGTAGAATAGGTAGCTATGTAGATATAGACAATGATTACTTGTAGGATTTTAGCTTCCTGTTTATGAACAATCATGGTTTATAAGATACACTTTGTATTCTGGTTGTTCTTGTTGTTGTTGTTGCTGTTGTTTGAGCCTACATTTCAACAAGGTTCACCGAGTTCTTCAACGGTCGAACGAGTTGCGTTACTTGAGCTCAGATCGTCGTTAGGTTTGAGAAGCAAGGAGTGGCCCATAAAGGGTGACCCCTGCTTAGTTTGGAAGGGTATCAAGTGTCAGAATGGTAGGGTAACTGAGATCAATATTGCTGGATTTAGAAGAACAAGAATTGGTAAACAGAACCCTCAGTTTGCTGTTGATGCCTTGGCTAATTTGACTTTGTTGCAGTCCTTTAATGCCTCTGAGTTCTTGCTTCCCGGAGTCATTCCCGAGTGGTTCGGGTTGCGTCTTGGCTTGCTACGAGTGCTTGATCTGCGGTCGTGTTCTGTATTTGGTTCTATTCCATTGAGTATTGGGAGTTTGAACAACTTGACTGATCTGTATCTGTCTGATAATAATCTTACTGGGACTATACCTTCTAGTTTAGGCCAATTGTTGAGCCTTTCGTTGCTTGATTTGTCTCGTAATACACTCACCGGAATGATTCCCTCGTCGCTTGCATCTCTTGTTCATCTTTCTCTGCTTGACCTTTCTTCTAATTACTTAGCTGGGTCCATCCCTCCCGGTGTTGGGAGCTTATCGAAGCTTCGATATCTAAATCTTTCGAGAAACAGTTTATCTTCTTCGATACCTACACAGTTTGGAGGGCTTGTTAGTTTAGTTCACCTTGACTTGAGTGTCAATTCTTTGTCTGGTTCATTGCCTTCGGAGTTAAGAGGATTAACGAGCTTGCGAAATATGGTACTCGGGAGCAATACGCTCGTTGGTTCCTTGACTTACGATATGTTCCACACTTTAACACAGTTGCAATACTTGGATCTGAAGGATAATAGCTTTACTGGCTCAATCCCTGGTGGGTTGTGGTCTATGCCTGGATTGCAGCTTCTTGATGTGTCTGGGAATAATTTCACTGGGACACTTCCTAATTCTAGCTCAAGTTCGAATATTACTGGTGCTGTACTGAATATATCGAAGAATCTGTTTTATGGGAGGCTTACACCCATATTGAAAAGATTCAGTGTAGTCGATCTGTCGGAGAATTACTTTGAAGGCAAGGTTCCCGAATATCTACCCGCCAACGTATCTTTTGTGAGTAACTGCTTCACAAATGTGTCGAGACAGAGGACGTTGGCTGTATGTACATCGTTCTATTCTGCAAGAGGCCTGACTTTTGATAATTTCGGCTTCCCCAAGGCTATGCAACCTCGACAAGCGGAAGCGTTGAAGAAGAAGAGCAATAGAAAAGCTATTATCTTGGGCAGTGTTATTGGGGGAACTTCTCTTATCTTGCTAATAGTATTGCTGATGTTTATCTTCCTTAGGAGGCGAGCAAGAAGCACGACTACTCAACGAGGAGGAGGCGTCGTGGGACCAGTTCTTTCCGAGGACATTACCGAACCATCTCCTGGATTGTTGATTGACTTTGCAAGTTTAGGAGAAACGTTCAAGTATCAACAAATGCTTCAAGCAACGAACGATTTTAGTGATTTGAACCTTATCAAACATGGTCATTCAGGGGATCTCTTCCATGGCGTATTGCAAAATGGGGTTCGTGTTGTTATCAAGCGGGTCGATTTGCGCGTTATTAAAAATGACGCTTATTTGGTCGAATTGGAATTCTTTAGCAAGGTTTCGAGTGTACGATTGGTTCCTCTTATCGGGCATTGCTTGGAGAATGAAGATGAAAAGTTCTTGGTGTACAAATATCTGCGGAACGGCGACTTGTCAGCTTCGTTGTTCAAGAAAATCAAGACAGATGATGATACTTTGCAGTCATTAGATTGGATTACAAGGCTTAAAATTGCATTAGGAGCTTCAGAGGGCCTTTGTTTTCTGCATCATGATTGTAGCCCACCCCTTGTGCACAGGTATTACAGAATCTTTCCTTTTCTATTGTGGATAATCATCGTTGTTCGTGTTCTTAGCGTTCGTTTGGTTCCTCGATATCATATTGGGCACCACGACACCTCCCGAACAATCACTAACATTGCTTTCTTTTGGTAATGAAGAGATGTTCAAGCAAGTAGTATACTTCTTGATGATAAATTTGAAGTGCGACTCGGAAGCTTGAGCAACGTTTGTAGCCAAGAAGGCGATGGCCAACCGAGCAGGATTACAAAGCTTCTCAAATTGCCACAGTAAGTACTTACTTCAATAGATGAATCCCTTTTTATCGTTTTATGGTCTCAGTTTGAACTAATCGAAACTAGCTAACCCGTAAGCTGCTGAGCTTGAGCGACGTCTTTATCGCTCTGTGTTCTTACTAAAGGGTCTAGAAATGGATGGATAGTTTTATTTACTCTATCTGTTTTTTAAGGAAGAAGTTCAGAAAAGAACATCGTTTAGCAACCATTATATCGATGTTGTGGCGATCACGTTTCGTTCCGTTCATTTGGATGTTGTTTTTTTTTATAAACGTAGTTTCGTGGCTGTATCTGTCGATCCGACTACAACTTGCCTCTGCTCATATATATATATGTTCCTCGATTTGCGAAGATTTGATTATTGTGTAACGTTGTTCGTAGATTATTCTCTGAAATTAAACTTCCCTAAATGATGTGCAGGTCATCGGAGCAAGGCGCTTTAGGTACGTAAGAACTTGGTTTTTCGTTGTTATATCTGTTTTTCGATCACGGTTCATGATTCGATTCACACGAGCAATTCATTTAACTTATATCATGGTCTTGATTAGCATGTAAACTGAAGGAAGAATTCAGCTCAACCATCTATTTTTCCTTAACGGGTTGTCTAATTAGGGGTGGAGTGACGTGTGGGATCCCACATCGATTGGGGAGGAGAACGAAGCATTCTTTATAAGGGTGTGGAAACCTCTCCCTAGTAGACACGTTTTAAAAACCTTGAGGGGAAACCTGAAAAGGAAAGCCCAAAGAAGACAATATCTGATAGTGGTGGACTTGGGCTGAAATGGTACTAGAGCTAGACACCGGGTGATGTGCCAGCGAGGAGGTTGAGCCCCTAAGGGGGGTGGACACGAGGCGGTGTGCTAGCAAGGATGCTGGGCCCCGAAGGGATGGATTGGGGGTCCCACATCGATTGAGGGAACGAGTGTCAGCGAGGACGTTGGACCCCGAAGGGCGGTGGATTGTGAGATCCCACATCGGTTGGGGAGGAGAACGAAGCATTCTTTATAAGGGTGTGGAAACCTCTCTCTAGCAGATGCGTTTTAAAAACCGTCATAGAGCATAAAACTATGCGAAAGTATATACTAAATTCATCCATTCTAACAACCAGGTTTGCAGACAGCAGTATGTACGTATGATGTTTACTGCTTCGGAAAGGTGTTGTTGGAGCTAGTAACAGGAAAGCTCGGGATTAGCGCCTCCCCCGATGCCGAAATCAAAGAATGGTTAGATCAGACGTTACCGTGCATCAGCGTAAACAACAAGGAACTCGTGATGAAAATCCTGGATCCGTCCTTGATTGTAGACGAGGATCTGTTGGAAGAAGTGTGGGCTGTGGCTGTCGTCGCCAAGTCGTGTCTCAATCCGAAACCTTCAAGGCGACCTTTGATGAAATACATTGTCAAGGCTTTGGAGAATCCATTGAAGGTAGTAAGGGAAGAGAATTCGGGTTCAGGACGGTTTAGATCAACTTCCATAGGAAGTTCTTGGAATGCTGCTTTGTTCGGTAGCTGGCGTCAAAGTCTATCGGATCTAACCGTGCTTCCATCAGCCTCAATGTCAAAAGTAGGTGGAAGTAGTTTCAAACGATCTGGAACGATGGGTTCGCAAGGAAGCGGACAGAACGGTGGCGGGGAACATTCGTCTTCTCGTCGACAGCATTCGAAGGAGATATTCCCGGAACCGACGGACGTCGAAAGATTGGAGAACGAGTAGCGGAAATACATTGGTTTGGTGTTTGATTCTTTGTTAATAACACAGCACACTCAAATTGGTTTTGGAGCAACTGAGAGAGTGAAATACAGAGAGAAAGAGAGAGAGGGAGAGAGGGTTCTGTTTGATGACTTGTTTTCTATGAGAAAACAAGCTGCATTTTTTCTGTAATTGATCCATTGGTTTCTTGTAGGTTTTGGAGTGTAAATTGTAAGTTGTTTTATATTCTCCATTCAAGCCATAAATGGCCCGGTTTTCGGCCGATCCCGTCGCACGTAAATCAATTTATGGCTCGACCCACATAGAAAGCTTAGTTGGTTTGTTGGGGTTTTAGCTAGTTACACGTGTAGATTAGTTAAGGTATGGATATTATGTTTCAGATGAGGGTCGTAATTAATGAGTATCAAGAGTCCACGATTTTACTATGTTGAGTATCAGTGGCCCACTACTACTTAATGAGTGTACTCGTCAATGCTACTCTTTTTTTTTTAGATGATACTCGATTTTTCATGGCTAGTGGTAGATGATATTACGGGCTATGTGAAAAATATGATATGCAAAGGTAAGAATATCGACCGTTCAAATCTCGAATCATAATAAGAGCAATGAAAAACAATATAAATATTGACATTTCTTGTATCTGTTTTTACAATTCGTTATGGTTTTCTCCTATAAAAACATATTCATTTTCGTTGGTCTTCTTATTAGCACGAACTTTATTGAAATTACAACAATGAAATCGATCGACTATGGAGTATCTCGAGATGGATGACTGAGATAAGATCCATTGAGAAATATGGCTCTTCAAAGCTCAAAAGAAATTAAATCAATTGATTCGTCATGGTAGAGAAGAAAATCGTGACCCTGTTTTTAACAAGGCATCCCTTCTTCAGAAGTTATGGGGCTATCCCGACCCCACAGCCAAAGAAAAGTTTACTGGGTGAAGCTAGATAAATTCAATTGTTAGACATTCTCGACTCAGTAACCCACCAAACGAAATCGGTGGTTTCTTAGTCACGACCTCGAACTATTTACATCGAGCCGTGGCAAGGAGGTTTGATTTTGGAACCCAATCCCACCAAAACCCAAACCCATGCTCCAAAAAATCCAAACTTGACCATGGTCCTATCTTCTTGACAGTCGCTGCTCCCGCCATTTCTGAGCAGAACAAAGCCATAATGTTATCTTCTTCATCTCTATACTCCAACCCACATCCCCACCTCCGTCTTCTTCATTTCCGCACTCCCAATCCTCTGTCCAATGTCGTCCTCCACCTCCCCTCCAACCAGAAACCCAACGCCACCGTCGCCTCCGCTGATCTCCGCCGCAACAATCCGACGGAAAAACCATCCACCAACGTCTCCGATCCTATCCAGCCGGAACCCCGCAAACACAACTCCAAATCCGCCGCCCTTGTTAACCAGTACCTATCATCCGGCGAATCCCCAAATCCACAAAACCTAGAACCCCCTTTGCCCGAAGAAGAGAAAGTGAAGCTTCTCGAACTCTCGCTTGTGAGAAAACGAACCCCTCAATTTCCTGGATCGATTTATGTTCAATCCCCGAGTGATTCCGATGTGGGTTCTTCTCTCCCTCCCCTGCAATCTCTGTTTCGAAATGCAGGAAGTGAGTTTGATGGTGAAGATGACCGGAAGATAATAAGGAGAGCTCTAGAGATTCGCCGGAAGGTAACCTCCGAGATCTTCAAGGAGGCGATGCGGAAAGGGAAATTTGGAATCACTTACACCGACAATTTGCTCGGTTGGTTGCCTGATTTCATCGATTTTGTAATGATTCAAGCCGCGTCGATGAAGCAGTTGCCTGAATTTGCTCATTTGTCGTTCAATCTTCGTGCCAAGACCGTCATTGAAGAATCAAATGTGGTACCTCTTATCAGGTAATGGCCTATCTCCAAGTAGTTCAAAATCTTTAAGCAATTTGCACCTTACCAAACTCACCCTTCTTCTTACAGGTGGTTGAAGCATAACTCATTGTCATATCCACAGATAGGTAAGCTCATATGCATGTCGAAGGGAAAGCTTGAATCCATTAGACGTCTTGTGGAATGGCTGAAGGGGATTCATGTAAAGGGAGGATATCTTGGACTTACACTCACTAAAGCTGGAGGGAATATATTGGAGCGCAGCAATGATGAACTAGATGAAATTGTGAGCTACTTAGAGAGTAATGGAGTTAGAATGGTTTGGATTGGCTTTGTTATGAGTCGATGTCCTTATTTGCTGTCTTACAGTTTGGAAGAACTGAAAAGTCGTGTGGAGTTCTTCTTGAATATGGGTATGAATGAGAAAGACTTTGGTACAATGGTCTTTGATTTCCCTAAGGTGCTTGGTCAGTATAGTCTTGAAGATATGAACCAAAAGGTATGTTCTCTTAAATTGTAACTTAGCATTTGAATTTTGAGCATGGTTTCTACTTAATCCATGAGGAGAGGGAAGTTTGGATGATAATGATCAAAGGATATCTAGTTGTAGTAACGTTTTTGTAACGGCACAAGCCCACCGTTAGCAGATATTGTCTTCTTTGGGTTCGTCATTTTGGGATTCCCTTCAATGTTTCTAGAACGCGTCTGCTAGGGAGAGGTTTCTACACCCTTATAAAGAATGTTTTATTCTCCTCCCCAACCGATGTGGGATTTCACAATCTACTCCCCTTTGGGGCTCAATATCCTCGCTGGCACTCATTCCCTTCTCCAATCGATGTGGGACTCCCCAATCCACTCACTGACACATCGCCCAGTATCTGGATCTGATACCATTTGTAACAACCCAAGGCCACTGCTAGCAAATATTTTTCTTTTTGGGCTTTCCCTTTCGGGCTTCTCCTCAAGGTTTTTCAAATGTGACTACCAGGGAGCGGTTTTCACACCCATATAAAGAATGTTTCGTTCTCCTAATCAACTGATGTGGAATACCAGCTCATTTTCTTGTCTTTGCTTTCTATTATCTCCAAGCAGTGGGAATAATGTAACTTAAGATTTTCTGTTCTATAACATGTAGTGATATATGAATCACTTTTCTGATCGGGTATTCGCTAACATGAGGTGCTAGTCGTCGTGTTCATCCAGGTCAACTATTTAAAGGAGTTCGGGCTTGAGATTGAGGATATAGGCAGATTACTGGCATACAAACCACAGTTGATGAATGGTAGCATTGAGGGTAAATGGAAGCCTCTTGTTAAGTACTTCTACTATCTTGGAATTTCCAAAGAGGGTTTGAGGAGGATGCTTACAATAAAGCCAGTGGTTTTCTGCCTTGATCTGGAGACCATCATTGTGCCAAAGGTATTCCTTTCATGTTTCATGTCAATATTTTACGACAAAAGATGAACTGAGTAATGAAGAACGAACGAATATCTATGATTAAGATGTGTTTTTTTTTTTTTTTTTTTTGTGTGTGATGAAGGTGCAATTCTTCAGAGACATAGGAGTTCGAGATGACGGGATTAGTAACATGCTTGTGAAGTTTCCATCATTATTGACATTCAGCCTGTACAAGAAAATCCGTCCTGTTGTGAGTTTATTAACCTCTGTATCCTGTCTTTATATCCTATAGTTCAGATTATTTATTTGTTGAATTGAACCCGAAGAAAGCATTCCCATATAAAGACGTTGGGAAGTTATCTCCATGGTATCTTTATGGTGTGTGTATCCTTTGGTGAGATCCCACATTGGTTGGAGAGAGAAACGAAGCATTCCTTATAAGAGTGTGGAAACCTCTCCCTAGCAGACACGTTTTAAAACTTTGAGAGGAAGCCTAGAATGAAAAGCCCAAAGCGGACAATATCTAAATTATCTGAAATATTTGCTAGCGGTAGGGCTGGACATTCCCATATAAGGAGTTGTTCATAAAAGGCTGGTCATAATGTGGATCGGAGGGTTCAATGGGGCGAAAACTTTGAGATAGGGAGCGAGATAGCCCTCTTAAACGGTGATAGCACGAGTGTCTTTTCTCTATGATATTGCAATATAATCTCAAGATCGAGTTCATATGCTATCAACAAATGTACACTATAACACCCGAGCGAGATGGTAGAGAGTGCCTGAAATGTTTAGATATGGACTTCCTTCGTCCTACTTCGTGTTACTTGGTTCTATTGGACGGTTGATCATATCCATTTTTCACATTGTGGGTGACAAGTAAGACATTATCTCATGTCAAATATGTTGAATGTTTGATGGTTTTTCCTTTCCAAGAACACAATATTGTCTCTTCTCTACTACTATAAGAGAAAATTGAAAACTTTCATTAAGATATGCTCAACAGTCTTGTAAAACCATGCAGGTCATATTCTTGATGACTAAAGCAGGAGTCAGGGAGAAAGACATTGGGAAAGTTATAGCTTTGGGACCGGAACTTTTTGGTTATAGCATAGTGCATAAGCTTGAGGTCAATCTAAAGTATTTTCTGTCACTCGGCATACATACCCGGACTCTAGGAGAAATGATTGCTGATTTTCCTATGCTGCTACGATATAATATCGACATTCTTCGACCAAAGTATCAATATTTGCGGAGAACCATGGTTCGCCCTCTGCAAGATATTATAGACTTTCCAAGGTAAGAATCAGCATATGCATATACTAACTTCTCGTAAGCTGAGTTTGAAAATAATTCAGCTAGAAAACTGAAAGCAATGGATCGAAAAGGTTGTTTGGTTCAATCGTGTTCATTTGATGTACCATGAAGCTCATAATTTTGTTGAGCCAAAAGTTCTTATGATATTATATACAGGTTTTTCAGCTATTCTCTGGAGGGGCGCATCATTCCTAGGCATCAAGTTCTGGTTGAGAATCATATAAATCTCAATCTGCGTTCCATGTTAGCTTGCACAGATGAAGAGTTTAAGAACAAGGTTGCAGATATAGTGGAAAAACGCCAAAGATTTGAATCCGGTAATGTGGATGGTTCTCTCTCCGTTGTCCATACGACTCGCAACTCTATCGACTCGACTACACTAGATGACTCATTGGGTGAAACTAGAGAAGATTGATTTGATGGTCTTGAACTTTCAACTTCCCTCCCCACTTAAAAGAATATGGCACAGACGAAGAGCTCAAACTTGTTCTTATTGCACCATTATCGGGATGGATCGGGTCATGTTTCTATGATAATTCATAGCTATCCAAAGACATTAGAGAACAAAAGACTTTCATCCCAACAGAGAGAAGGTAAGGAATGCTAAACACCTATCAACTTCTTCCACCATGCTGTATACATATTGTATCAAATGATTTTCTATCTGTGTAAATAGTTAAAGGTTTGAACTAAATGTGATGATTTACGAGTCCCGATCCATCTGTAGCAGAGCGATTGCATAGCAAAAAAACGCTATAAAAGAACTACGAGGACAAAGACAAGGGTGGACACAACTATGGCTGCAAGATATCACAAATGTACATGTCATAAAGTTCCCTGTTTTTCAGATGGTGCCACATTTCTTCTGTTTTTCAGCTCTTCATATGGATGGCTGAGGGCAACAACTTTCAATGAAAACAGTAATAGCTTCTATAAATGTTCAAAAAGAAAGCAAAAATGGTGTATTGTACTACGAACAGACGCATGCAAATTCCTTATAATTTAATGCCTCAAAGTGTTACTCTATCTTAATTCTAACAATATCCATCTTCATTTATCTTAAATTCAAATGGCATATTCTATGAAGTTTCTATTATTTTCATAGTTTTTCTTTTCTTTTCATAATCAATACCAGAGATTGAAGTCGTGAAGAACATTGAGGATATATTGATGACATTTTTCATATTTTAGCTACATTGCAACTGCATGAGAAACCATAACGATCCCATTTTTATTAGGAAGAAAAACAGAACGCACCAAGAAAATTCCCAAACTTGGATCTTAGTAAGCAGCAAGAATTATGTTCTCAACTCATGTTTACCAAGAATGCAAAATAATTTCAACAGCATGCTCAGGTTTATCCTATTGTGAAGGCACTAAGAAAATTCAAATGTAGAGTGCACCGTGGGTAAATGTATCAGCGATAGAGACTTTCAGATCTGAGGTTCTCTGCAATCTCGGTCTCCCAGCGGTCTCCGTTCTCGAGCAACTTTTCTTTGTCATAGAGAAGCTCCTACAACATCACGAAACTATGAGGCTAACATTCTACAGCGAGTTTAGAAGCTTATCATAACATTCAAAATATAATAAGATCAACCTCGTGAGTCTCTGTGGCAAACTCAAAGTTGGGACCTTCAACAATGGCGTCAACAGGGCATGCCTCTTGACAGAACCCACAGTAGATGCATTTGGTCATGTCAATGTCATACCTGAAAATTAAGAATATTTAGGGACATAGATATGACGATAACGAGATCGTGGGGAGGTGATCACCTTGTGGTCCTACGGCTACCATCTTCCCGTTCCTCAGCTTCGATTGTGATTGCTTGAGCAGGGCAAATCTAACAAGGAAATCAAAATAGAATGACAGACACAAGTTCAATGCCACAACTCGAAGTAATAATCAGCCAAACTTATGCGCAAATGTAGCACGTTTCAAAGTAGCTAATTTATCTCCATGTGTACTTAAGAGATCAAAACCCAAAATATTACAAGCATGGCCTGCTAAAATATTATGAAACATTATCAAAGTTCTTCATTTAGAATGTGAAAATCTTATCATCCACAGTGTTACAAGGTTACAAAGAAAAGCTACTACAAATAGTTCTCAAAGTTGCATCTTTTAGAGAACTCATAATATTGTGCTCTACTGTGAGGATAACAGTGACTGAAAATAACAATGCGCTTCAATGCATTAAGAGACGGTAAAACATCAACCAAGCTATAGTGCTCTACGGTTACAGTCTAAGAGTAGGTGTAACAGTCCAAGTCCACCACTAGCAGATATTGCCCTTTTTGGACTCTTCCTTTCGGGGCGAAAGGTTTTCACACCCTTATAAAGGGTAACGTGGGACTCTCACAGTAGGAGTCCAGAAGGAGCAGCAATTATTTTCACATTCAACTATGAGGATGGTTAATAGACAAGATATATTATAAAATCAATGATGGCAAGAAATATACAGACTTCTCCAACATTTCGTTGTAAAATTATATTGTCCGAACAAAAATGACTTAATCTAAAAGTTAAAGATATAGATTCAGATTCTTACAGCTTCACAAAGTTTACATGCAATGCATCGTTCTTCTCCAGTTGTATATCTTCGGAGGGCATGCTCACCTCGAAAACGAGGGCTTAGAGGGCCTTTCTCAAATGGATAATTGATCTGCATAATACATGTACAATAATCAGAAATCAGGATCAACAAGAATTTTAGCTTAGTGCCAAAGAATGTTGATTGGAAGACACTTACAGTGACTTTTTTCTCAAAGAAGTATTTAAGAGTCAGCATCAAACCCCGGACCATTTCAGTGAGAAATAACGTGTTTATGCTACGCTCAAAAACTACAAACAGCCAGGAAATTAACTTTTGTAAGAACCATAAGAAGTAATGGAACAAACAACTGAAAAATATTTAAAAGTAAACAGTGAAGGAAGTGTGGAAGGAGATATAAAATTACTTGAACTCCAATCCTTTGACATCTCCTTGGCAAGCTGCTCTCTTTCTTCATCTTCTGTACAAGTAAAGCGATGGAAAAGAATTTTAAGCAAAGAAAAATCCGTAGCACCAAGTATATGTCATGTGGATCATATACAAACAGCTTAGTTCAGCTTCAGCGGTGATTAATTATGCCAATATGATGAGAACCAGAAACAAAACCTCTTTTGGTACTGTACAAGTGTGCACTTGACCGTAGATCATGAAAACGAGAACCTTGCAATGCTTGTCCAGAGATGGCCTAACAACAGTAGATTACACATAATAAATAAAACAAAGGGCCAAAAAGATTGTTACAACTTGATGATACCCATCAAGTTTCCAAATCAAAATTGTGAATACCTCCATGAAAGCTAAAGCTCAGGAGATAATATTGTTCATGAAATAGCAAAGAAAATAATACAAAAGGGCCTTCAAAGGTTAACATTGAACAGAACCGTCCACCCCAGCATAGAAATAGATAAATAATAAAGATCACAGAATAAGTAACTGTAAAAAAAAAAATAAAAATAAAAATAAAGTCCAGAAACCATCTACAGATCTTGCGTGTAATGGCCCAAGTCCACCGCTAGTAAATATTGTCCTCTTTGGACTTTCCCTTTCGGGCTTCCCCTCAAGGTTTTTCGTTCTCCTCCCCAACCGATGTGGGATCTCACAATTCACATCCCTTCGGGGCCCAGCATCCTCGCTGACGCTCGTTTCTTTCTTCAATCGACGTGGGATCTCACAATCCACCCCCCTTCGAGGCTCAGCGTCCTTGCTAGCACACCGTCCTGTGTCTAGCACTAATATCATTTGTAACAGCCCAAACCCACCGCTAGCAAATATTGTCCTCTTTGGGATTTCCCTTTCGGGCTTCCTCTCAAGGTTTTTAAAACACATCTGCTAGGGAGAGGTTTCCACACCCTTTATAAAGAGGGTGTTTCGTTCTCCTCCCCAACTGACGTGGGATCTCACGTTGCTATGCATATAGTTAATAGCCTACATTTTTTTCAGAAAATTTCAGGAGATTCCATTGCATAAACACCCTAACCATCAACTGCCTAATCTTCCAGTAGTTAGTACTCCAAGTTCCTTGTTCTAAACATAATCTGCCTCCATATGGGACATTTATATAACAAATCCATCATTGTTAGGGGAAAGAAAGAACAAACCGTCCCATTTCCAGTAGTTAGAAATGAAACACATTTACCATAACAATTCCAAATAACAATAATTGTATGATTAAACGAATACCCCATCTATTCTACGACTCGATTATCTAAACTAAAACAAACAAAGAAATTGTAATCCAGAAAACCTCGATTCAATAGAAACCGCAAGAAATCCCGAAACAGAACAAAATCTCAACGTAATCGATAATCAAGCAATTAGCTCTTATAAATCCATAGCCGGTAGAGTACAAAAATTTGGGCAAAGAGGAGAAGAATGCTTACAAGCTGACGAGCACGAAGAGCGAGAAGTGATTTCCGAGCTAAGATCGCAGCCATCGCCAATGGTGGCTCTTTCTAAGCAATATTTTTCACCGCCACTCACAGGGTGGGATTCCGAAATGCTTCGGCAGAGGCCAAGCTCTCAGCTATGTGATCGCTGGAGTCCCGGCATCGCTCCGATTCCCGGTCGATAAAACGCTGCGTCTTGGGCTTGATCTTGGGCTTCATACAGAAATTTGAGTAAGCCCAAATATAGCGCCCTTACTGGCCCAAACGGCCCATAAATTTTTATTCTTACCCGGATTTGTAGAGGTGAAGTTACCTTTTTACCCTTAAATTTTGGATTTTATTTCTATTTAGTATTTAGATTTCAATTTTATTTTATACTTTTATAATTAAATTTTGAATTTTTTGGTCTTGTTTCATTTTTTTTGTGGTAATTTTATTTCTATTTATTAATTTTTTATAATTAAATTAAAGAGACTGTGTACATGTCAATTATGGTTGAGTTATGCTTGAGTTTTTTACTTTAATTTATTTTTTAATTAAAAATAATTAATAAATTAGAAAAATAAAATAAAAAGTAAAAAATTCCCACACTTATCTCATTATATAATAAAAATTCATATATTTAAATATAAAATTGAATTTTATATTTTAATTAGATATAAATTTTAATGTAATTTTTGAAAAATAAATTTATAAATAACTCTATTAAATATAAAATTATTACAATTTTTATTACTTATTAAATAATTAAAATTTTACTTGAAATATCTTGAAAAGAAAAGGCAGGAAGATGCTGACTATAAAGCTAGTTCCCAAACCCGCGCCTGTGTCGAAGCCTCCATTTGAAGATCAGAAATGGCTTCCATTTGCCGATCACTTCTAGCGGCGGCGGCGGCGGGGGGTTCGAGGTCTATGGCCGGCCGTACCAGAACACTGGCTCATGTAACCCTAAAACCAGTGCCTGTTTCTTCTTCCTCCAGGGGCTTCATTTCCGTTTCCAGGTACTTCAAAGTTTGTAATTTCAATCAGTCGTTTACGTGCCGGAATTTCTTTGCGATCTTTATTAATTCTTAGTGTTTTTGGACTTTTTTGATCCTGAATATACTTGATTTGCTTCCAATTTCACTGTTCGTTCTTTGTTTTTCTTCAGGATTGCTTCATCTTTGGCTTCTGTGGACTCTCTGATGCCACTCCACAGTGCCGTCGCCTCAGCTCGGCTTAAGTCCAAAATTGCCGTCGACTCGCATTGCTGGAGCTGGCTTTCTGAAGGTTGTTTTCTTTTCTTTTCTTTTTCATTTCTTTAATTGCGTTGCCCTTATAAACGTGAGTATAATCTGCGTAGGGAGAGGTTTTTTGTTCATATGATTTGGTTTTTGCTTTGTTATTGCATCCAATCTTCTTACTATCTGTTTGACTCTCGATACACTGCAAAAGTTTAGTTGAAGCTCCTCTAAAATTGATTCTATTTCCCAAACTTATCTCTCAACTTCCATATTTGATGTAAACGAAGTAAAAGAAGTTGGGAAATGAACTTCCTACATCTGTATAACATGTAATGTGCTTTCAGTTTGATTTCCTTGAACTCTGAACGCCTTTTTTCTTGGACTCCATTCCATTCTAAGTTCATCCCAGTCTGAGAAGGATTTTGTTTTTGAATTTTTGTTATTTTTGAAAAATAAGATAGCTTACCAGCTGCTTTATTTAGTTTTTTTTACATGTTGGCAGAAAATCCTTTCCAAATGTTGGCCAAATTTCAAAAACCAAGAACATAAGAATCACCGAAAAAAGATTTTACACTATAAAAAGTGAACAATGCAAAACAAAATTGTTACCAAATGACCCATTGGTTACTGGCTAAGATAGCATCTTTTGTGTATGTACACTTCGGTCTATGAATTGCAATCAAGAAATGATACTTCATAACTTTCATCTTGAATGGTCAACCATATGTCTCTTGTATATCATATCAAGTTCATTTCCTAACTTCATTGTTTTACCTTCTCTTTTAGGATTTGCTACGCCTTTGTGACATAACAGTCGGTGAAGACAAATTGTAATTGATAAAACAGCTTAGTGACTGGTAGCTGAAACGACCTTCCGTAGGACTTGCAAGGTTTTTCATCTTTTCAACGTATCTTTGCAAGATACCTTTATCACATGAAAGAATCATTTAGACAATTGTTGTTTAGTTTTGATCATTGTATAATGCAATGCGGCCACATTTTCTGGATATGCAGAGAGCTATTGTTTTGAGCCTCTGACCACAACCCCCGAGAGATTGGATTTTCGTTAGGCGTCTCTTTGTTGCTCTTGACTTTGTTCAATACCATGCAATTGATCTTCTCTATTCTCTAAGTATGGGGTCTTGGGCTGATGTCCAATACTTTTACTACATTGTGCTGAATTGAAACTTCATAATTCTGTTGTAACTGGGTAGATTATCATTTTTCAGGCGTTCTTTATCCTTTGAACGTTTGTTAGATTAGGATATATAGGGTGCTATAAGATTAGAATAGAATGATCTTAGCCAAAGATAGATGGATCTATTCTTTCAGTGGTTTTTTTTCCAACATCATCAATGAAAATCTGTTTCAGAGCCCTACTTGGATTTGGAATTAGACAAGTCCAAGTTAGAGAAAGACTTCGCCCCCATCCCTATTGAAATCAGTGTAATGGGTTTTTTTTCAAATTTCTTTAAGGCATGAGGCTGCATACTTAGCTCAAGCCCACCGCTAGCAGATATTGTCCTCTTTGGACTTCCTCTCAAGGTTTTTAAAATGTGTCTATTAGGGAGAGGTTTCCACACCCTTATAAGGAATTTTTGTTTCCCTGGATCTCATAATACTTGTGCTCATGTGTTAGACTAGGAGTTTGTATGATGAAGTGTGAGAGGGAAGTAGTTGCAAGATGGAATTTGGCTAATAGGATAGGAAGTGTTTGCAATTGAATAGTTTTTCCCATCTGAAATGTTATGCAATGGATTAGGAGATGGAAATTAGTTGCGAGATGCAAGGGTAAGTAAAAATAAACGTTAACAAAGGAAATCATTGAAATGAAAACTTTGAATTTTGATTGGTTGGACCAATCAGTATCAGTTGGTCGATATTCGATGTTCAGTATCAGTTGGTTTGTTTTTACACCTGAAAACGTTCTGGCTGTTTTAGTTAGTTTGATCAATTTGGTCGTTTTTTTGTTTTTTTTTTTTCTTTTGTAAGTTAGTTTTGATGTTCGAATTTATCGAATCTGTCTGTCATATTTGTTTGAGATTTTATGATTATGATGTTTGTTATTGATAGTCTTAGACCGAGAGAGATTAGTTGACATACAAAACATTGAAAGTAAAGGGTCTTTATTGATATCTTATGGCCTCAACGCAATGTAGAAACCAATGAGCTCTGTTTTTATCTCTTCTAAAATAGACAAAGATGACTTAAAGCCTGTAAGATTACCTGCAGAGTTAACACAACGCCACCACTTTAAACTACAATATTACCCTTGACGTCTTGTAAATATCTACGAACTCTATGCACACCTGTTATAATGTTAAACGAAAATTGTAATCTAAGAAACGGTGTCTTTGAGTTGAAATTATAATTGTTGTGTCGTTTTAAATTATTGTCGTACAATTCAAGTGTTATGAAGACAAAGCAAGAAAATTCATGTTTTTTCATAATTTAGTCTAATATAAATAAATTGATAGAAAGTTGAAATCGATCTCATGTTTAACCAAAAACCAAATCACAAATATCTCGACGTTTTTGTATTGGAATATCAGCAACGATACAGTGCAAGTTGAGTTGAGTTTATTCAAAAAACCAAAAGGGAAAATCACTATTTACCCTTCTCTTTTTTTAGTGAAGGTATTGACATAGATGAGGTTTTTCAATATACCTTCTCTTAGATCGGGTAGGTAAATGTACATGTACCTCCCCCGCCTCTCTATCCGACACAGTAAGATTTCGTTATGTATCACTGCAGTGAACAGGTAACAATCCGTGGTAGTAACAAATAACAATATTGGAAAACTCTGTTCTGAAATTATTGCCCAAGATGATTTGTACAATGCTCAAACTAGGAGACAAAGATGCCAAACAATCTACATAATTACCAGCTTCTTAACTACTAATTACATCACCAAAAAGAAAGAGAAAAAAGAAGTTTCCACTTCTGTTGCAGAAGGAAATCTTTTCTGAGGTTTATATACAGGCTTTTAATTTCCACTTCGTATATGCACAACAGTGATGAGATGGGAAGAAATCACCTCACAGTTCCTTTTTCCATCAAAGTTTCTCGAGCTGGGGCGGGTGTGTTGCACGTCGAAACCAGGTGTTAAACGCTTTGAACAGGTGAGGGCAATCGTCGACGTTTCTGGTGAAGCTAAGACACTGCTGCAACAACTCCTGTGCATCTGACAAGGGAAGTGTGGAAATGATTCTCAGGAATGTTTCCTCCAGCTCTATACATAGGTTCTTGTTGCTGGAGAGTAAAGGTGAATGGTCTTTGCTGACAAGCAGAACCGGAAGCCAATGCTTTACGAACTTCTTCCTAACCTGAGAAGTTGGAACAGGAGAACCAGGAACCACAAGAATCCTTAGTTAGGATGGGATTTCAACCCGAATCAGTTTTCTAATCAAGCAAAAATGTCCCAACAGTGGTTACTTGGGTCGATAAAACTCTACTTCTGTAATCAACCATTTAATGGATCGACTTCGAAGACAAGGCAAAGCAACCCATCAAGGAACAAAAGTGAAGAAATCTTTATACTAACAAGGAACAGTTAGGGGTCAAAGACAGAGGTTTGAATAAGAGCCTATCTTCTAATTAAACCAAAGAGAGAACATAATGAATCAACTAATATTTACAAAAATCCAAAAGACTACAAGAAAGGATACTGTGACTAATTGTATCGCCTGATTTTGTTCTTTCCATCATCTTCATGATAATCTGGTTTCTTATAATAAATATAGAAAAGGGATCTTTTACTTCTCAAATCTGCCTCTACACTAACACATTACTCTCGATCTTTCAACAGTAAACACATCAGAAATAAATCTCTAGCAACACAGCCCAAGATATTGTTCTCTTTGAGTTTTCCCTTCCAGCTTTCTCTCGAGGTTTTTAAAACCCATTTACTGAGGAGAGATTTCCACGCCCTTATAAAGAATGTTTCACTCCCCTTTTCAACTAATGTTGGATCTCACCATCCACCCCCTTCAGGGTCCAACATCCTCACTAGCACTCGTTCCTCTCTCCAATCGATGTGGGATCTCACAATCTACCTGCCTTCGGGACCCAATGTCCTTACTGGTATACCGCCCGATGTCCACCCTTTTCAGACTCAGTGTTCTCACTGGCACACCACCCGGTGTTTGGCTCTGATACCATTTGTAACAATCCAAGCCCACCGCTAACAAATATTGTCCTCTTTGGGCTTTCCCTGGGAGAGGTTTCCACGCCCTTATAAAAAATGTTTCGTTTCCCTCTCCAACCGATGTGGGATCTCACACAAAAAGTTAGTAAAAGAAAAAATGGTGGGTCCAATTAGTTGCATAATTTAACTGGTGTGATTCAGAACATGAATCTCAATATTGATTCAATCAATTTCCAAAAGACAGCCTAGGTACCAGGCAACCAGCTTCTAAATGCCACAAACCAGCCAAAGACAGAACTAATCCCAACTTAAAATGACCAATTGGGTAAGTGAGTAAATAAAAGTAACCATAACGTAAACTAAAGACTAAAGTACAAGAACTTCACAAGACTCAAAGATAAAACAAGAACTATATAAAGAATCATGAAAAGACTCCAAAGAAACTATAGAAAAAGAGCTAAAAGCACAAGATATGCTCTACATCATCAACAGACAAGCTTCAGACAACGAAAATTTGATCTGTCAGCTTCAATTGCAATTCCAAAATATGAAAACAAAATCCTACCCACAATGTATTCAGACAATCAGATTAACACCAAAATAGAACTTTGACATCTTTCAAAAAATCACACAGACAGCACATGAATACAAAAAAACTCAACTTAAAACAAAAGCATTTTACTCGTGCAAAGTGATTAGTACCTGTTTGGTGGCCAAAATGCTACCAGCAGCAACCGCATTGGCAAGCTTGGAGGTACATCGCAAAAGAACTGAAGGAAACCCTGGCACAATGCCCCTCCACCCATCGTCTCGAAATGCTCGTTGTAAATCTGCAGTGAAAGAAGCCTGTTCACTCCATTCATCCACGGCAACATCAGCCACCCTCAATTCTATCATCCTCTCAACCACCCACGACAAATGCTTAGCATTTGTCATTGCAGTGTGCAAATTGAGCCTTTGAATGGCCTCCGTCTCGTTATGATCTCCTCTAAAATTTGGGCTTGAATATTCCTCCAAAGACTCTTTCACGACCTTCAAGCTCATCTCGAATGCCCTCTTCAGCACTCTCTTCGCGGACTCCCTTGATGAAAAATCCTTCAAAAGCTTCGCCACGAATGCCTTCACGAAAGCCATATTGGGATAATTATGAATAGCAGCCAAAATCAGTCCCTGCAACATTTCGTCGCAAGAATCATTTCGGCCCGGCGAAACCCTAGCAAGAAGCTCACTCGATTCTTCCTCTTGCAGAAATGGAATCAATCCCATCACTCTCTTTTCCTCCTCATCGGTCCACGGCACGGCCTCCAGAAATCGAACACAGGACTTAACACAATCCTCAAAAAGAAATTTAAGCGCAACGGGGAGGAGATCCAACGCAGCTTTCGTACTATCAATGGATTCCGACATATCATCAACGTAAAGAAGCTCAAGAACAGCCAAATGACTATCCATTGAGCCCTGCGCCGCTGGAACACTGAAACTCAACCTCAAAGGATCTGAATCATTGTCCTTCTTAGGCTGCCATCGGTCCGACAATAGAGCAGAAAAGTACTTCGATCGGCGAATAACACAGGAATGAAGATAAATCTGGACATCGGAGGACGCCGGAGACTCAGAACCAGACGAATCAAAAGGAGCAACCTCCAAATATAGACGGAGGACAATATCAGCAGTAGAGGCGTCGTTGAAGGCGGCGATGGAGGAGAATGATGAAGTACGAGGGAGAGTATGGGGCTTTTTCGAGACTTCGGTTGAGGACTTATCTGATAAAGGAAAACAGTCGGCGGCGGCGGCAAGAACAGAGGAGTGACGGCTGGTGGAGGCAGAGTGTTGAACGTACTGCCTCTTCCTCGAAGATCCGACGGTCATTTCCAAGCAAATCGCCGGCGGAATATACAGTTTGCTTGCGAATCAACGCTGCAAAATCAACTGCAAAGAAAGGAAGATGAAGAATGCATCACCTGAGAAAGAATTGGAGATCGTTCTAGATTTGGTCCTTCCATTAAACCTTGAAAGGAAAAAATGGGAAATTGGAAACTCACCGCAGTCTTTGATCCCTTTTGGGGTATTTATATCCAAATCTGTTTTCAATTTTCTTTTTTGTTTTTGTTTTTGTTTTTTTATTTAATTCTTTTTTATCAGGGCTAAAGAGCTCCTATAATTACACCGTTGTGCTTATTTGAACCCTTGACCTAGGTCGATGTAGCGTGTCTAAAGAGCTCATATAATTACATTGTTGTGTGTATTTGAACCTCCGACCCTTGTCGATGCAGCGTGTCTAAAGTGCTCGTATAACTATAATGTTGTGTCTATTTGAACTTCCGACCTCGGTTGATGCAGCTTGTCTAATGAGCTCATATGATTATAATGTTGTGTTTGTTTGAACCTTCGACCTCTATCAATCTAGCCTGTCTAATGAGCTCATATAGTATTGTGTTCATTTGAACCTTCGGCCAGTGTAGTGTGTCTAATGAGCCTATAAAGTGTTCTGTTTATTTGAACCTCTGGCCTCTGTTGATGCAACGTGTCTAATGAGCTCATAAAGTTCTGTTGTGTTTATTTGAACCGACCACCTCTATAGTACGTCTAATGAGCTCGTAATATCCTACTATTGTGTTTATTTGAACCTCCGACCTCCCGTGCAACGTGTTTAATAAACCCATAAAGTTATAATACAGTATTTATTTGAACCTTTGACCTATGTAGCATGTCTAATGAGCTCGTAATCTCTTAATATTGTGTTTATTTGAACCTCCGACCTCTCATGTAGCGTGTTTAATAAACCCATAAAGATATAATACTGTATATATTTGAACCGTCGACCTATATAGTATGTCTAATGAGCTCGTAATCTCCTAATATCGTGTTTATTTGAGCCTCCGACCTCCCGTGCAACATGTTCAATAAACCCATAAAGTTATAATACATTATTTATTTGAACCTTCGACCTATGTAGCATGTCTTATGAGCTCGTAATCTCCTAATATGGTGTTAATTTGAATCTCTGTCCTCCCGTGCAACATGTTTAATAAACCCATAAAGTTATAATACTGTATTTATTTGAACCTTCGACCTATGTAACATGTCTAATGAGCTCGTAATATCCTAATATTATGTTTATTTGAACATCTGACCTCCCGTGCAACATGTTTAATAAACTTCTGGCCACAATAAAAATTTGAAGTTTATAAATCATAATAAATCAGTTCATTAAATATTAAAAAATAAATAAATAAAAAATTCAAAGTTTAATTATTTATTTTAATTTCAGGCTGTAATAAAAAAAGATTAAATATTTTCACTTTCTTTTAATTATTATTATTATAAAATATCTAGATGCAGTGATCCAGATAAGCATCAGACCAACAAATCATTATTTATTTATGTGTCTTATTTATTTATTTATTTATTTTCCTTTTTTTAATGATATGATACAGAACAGAATCACAGATGCTCCATAAATGGTAACCTTATCCAATCCAATCTTATCAACAAAAACATATAATATTAAAATAACAACTGATTTGACCTTAAATTGAATAATTTTTAATTTCCAACTTACCTTTAAATTATTTTTCCAAAAAAATAAAATTTTAGTGTAATTAATTTTTTTACTAAGCTTTTTTTACTATTAAACGACTTCTACATAACCTGCTTATTCGACTCGAGCAAACGTCTTTCTAGTTATGTTTTGTCATCACTTCTCTAAGAAGTCGCTCGATAAAAGATTATTCCAAATCGAGCTTGGTTAATTCGTGAATGACCGTTTTCCAGTGAGAGTAGTAATTAATAATTTTTACCAATTTTATTTTACCATACTTGCATAATTTGATCGATATAGTGTCGATATATTCATGTATTCTTCCATCTAAGTGTTAGATTTACTCGTGGGTCGATTTTAAGTACTCAAGGTTTCAATTTTACGGGTATTGGTAAATTTAAACAAATGGTAAAAATTGACATTTTCATTGTGATTTAATTTATTTATTTATTAAAAATGTGTAAAAATGATGTGAGTTAATGGGCCAAACCCACTGGCTGAGTTGGGCTGAATGGAAACATGGAGTCTAATGGGCCAAGCCCATCTTCAAATGTCCAAGTTGGTGGTGAGCTTACAAGGTTGCCTTGAGTATTTAATTAATAATTTTGTTTTAAAAAATTCATGTAATTTATAATATTATGGAAAATTAAAAAGAAATATTTTTTATATATAAAAAATATATTATTTGGTAGAATGAACAAAATAAGCACTTTTCTCGTTTCATTTGATAAATATTTTTCATTAATTTCTAATTTCTAATTAATAAATATTGTTTAATTAAATTTTTTATATTGAATATGCCTCAAAAGGTTAAAGATTTGTTTTTTTATTGATTTAAATATTTTAATCTAAAAAATAATAATTTTGGTGTATATATATATATTAAAAAGTTTTTTAAATTATTTTTAAAATTTTAAAAACACGCTCAAATAATTAGTTTAAATTTAAATATTTGATATTTAGAATAAATATTTAATTAGTTAAGTAGGTTAAAGTGATACTCCCATTCATATTTATATTTTAAGCCACGTCATCCATATATTAAATAATTGATGATGAAATAATGTAAAAAAAATATTTATTATTATTATTATTATTATTTTTTTTTTTTTGGAGAAATTAAGAAGGGAATTTGGAAAATGATATATATATATATATATATATATAAAGAGAGGAAAAGGAAAAAATAGAAAATAAAAGGAAATAAAGGAAAATAGAAAACAAGTAAAAGAAAAAGAAAAAAAGAAGAATTAAAAGGGGAATTAGAAAAAAGAGAGAAAAATAAGGGAAAAGGGGAAGGGCATTCTCGTAACATTAAGTTAGTTAATTAATTAATATGTCGATTTTGAGGTTTTATGACTCGTTAAATGGATAAAAGACGGAAATACCTTAGTCGGTCGGTCTAATTTCATCAAGTTTGGCTTATAGTTTAAGCACAGTATAAATTTTTATTGAATTTAAAGCATTCGACACTCTATAGGTAGTAACTGAATTATAAATGGACTCTTGTTTGAGGGACTCTATCAGCTGCACGTTTCTATTTGGTTACTCGGTTTTTGTTGACTTGTTGATTGTTAATGTAATTTAGCATGTTTATACTTAGTTATGCACACTATAATACCCTGATCGTAATTATAAGATTACGACCCTCCAAAATAAGTTAATACGAGGGGTCTATTAGTGGTTAGCTAACTGATCGCTAATACTAAACTTGTCTTGAGGGGTAAGGGACCACATAGCATCTATGTAACTGACAAGTGGACACGGTCCTCTCCTTTTGATTATGTTATCATATACATTGTGAGGACTATTAAAGGGTTGTCGGTTAACCGTATTAAACTATCTAGATAGATGAAGTCTGCATTGGTATTAACAAGTTGGTCGTGTTACAGTTATGCCCTAGATGAATATGTCATGGTGTGCCATCAGGTTTTATTCAACCTGATTCGGTTTCAATTTTCGGTTTACTTGGGCACTTCTACAATTCCTATCCCTAATCATACATATTGTTGAACTAAAAAAACATCATTGTACCTCTCAAAACCCAAGAAAATAAATGAGGTTTAAAATGATTATAGACTAAATATATTTATAAATCATATCATTGACGGTCCAAACAAAAATATTTTTTTACCGCAGTAAAAGAAGTTGTTACAAATTTTGAACCATAGAAACTAAATTATATATATTAAAGTTTAACCGCTAAATTGTTACGAATTTTAAAAAGTATACGATAAAATTATTATTTTCACAAAAAGTTCATAAATAAAAAATATATTTTTAACCTTTTTTTTTTTATATTAAAAAAAAAAAGAAAAAAAAGAAGGATTTAATTGACATGATGTGGTTTTGTGGGAAGCCGTAGCCTAGTGCTTTGGGCCCGACCAACCACACCCAAAACATAATTACCCGGTTCCTTTTTTTTATTATTATTTTTCTTTTTATCTATTTTCGGTAATTCTTTCCGTAATTTTTAACCAATTCCAACGGCATTTTCAAAATCGCCTTTCGAATTTGAATTTTAGATTTTTGAACATTTAAAATAATTTAATTTTTAAATATAATATATATATATATATATATATATATATATATATATATATATTTGGGTCCTAAATTTTAATTCACCCAATCTAGTCCTAATATTTTGATATTTTAAAAAAAAAAAATTACACATTTACTCGATAAAATTAAAAGTTTAGAATTATACGTAAAATTCAAATTTATATCAGATTAATTAAAAAAATGTTTATATATATATAGTTCAATTTAAAAGTATAAAACAAAAATATTATTATTATTATGTTTTGAAAAGGGTGTAAATGTAATGCTGGTTAACGGAATCCGTTAACGTTAAGGTCGGGATTAAGGATAGTTGAAAAAGTCGAAAATGGAGTTAGAGTAAACTGACAACGTGAGGTAAAAAATCGACGTTAGGGAGAATCAGATGGAGACAACAAGACGACAAATAACTAATAGACCAAATAAACCACAAATCTTATTATAAACTAGGTCTTACCAAATTTGGCTCATTAATTGAACATTAATCAATATTTTATTTATTTAACTCCAAATTATTATTATTATTATTAAATAATACAGTAGGTGAGTTTGATAATGAAATTAGGTAAAAGAGAAAATCGGGTGTGTTTGAAAAAAAAATATCTCGTTTTAATGCATTCATTTTCAAAACTACTAGGTTGGATGTCACAATCCAACGCAGATTGTGTCCTCGAGAAAGTCATTGAGGACGATGACTTTGAGCTTCGATTCCCCTTAAAAATTGACATAAGCGTATTAAGATCACGACACCCCACGGTTAACGACACATATTTTGTAAAAAAAAAAAAGAAGAAAATACTATGGAATAGTTTCGTTCTTGGACTATTTTTTAGTCATTTTCCACACGGGTACTATCGATGATTTTTTTTTTGGTCGTTTTTTAAATGAGTGTTATCCGAATGTTCAGAACAACTTATTTCTCGTTTTGATCTATTACTATATTCACTAGATATTGTACGACCACATGGTTAAAAATGTACGACCGTGGCATTAGACACACATTTTGTAAAAAAAAAAAATTATAAAATAGTTTCGTTCTTCCGCTATTTTTTAGTCATTTTCCACATGGGTACTATTAATGAATTTTTTTTTCGTTTTTTAAATAAGTGCCGTCAGAATGTTCAGAACAACTTATTTCTCGTTTTGATCTGTTACTATATTCACTAGATATTATACGACCGCCCGGTTAAAAATGTACGACCGTGACATTAGACCCACATATTTTGTAAATAATAATAAAAAAAAAAAAAAAAAACTATGAAATAGTTTCGTTCTTGGACTATTTTTTAGTCATTTTCCACACCGGTAGATAATTTTTTTTTTTTTTTAAATGAGTGCCACTAGAACGTTCAGAAAAACTTATTCTTATTTTGGGCGGTTACTATGTTCACTAGATACTATACTAAGATTATTGCACGTCTTTCTTAAAAAATAAAAAAAAAACATACTCTCACCCGATCCGCTTTTTTTTAAAAAAATTAAAAGTAAAAAAAAAAAATATTGAATGTACCATACTTAAAAGTCAAAACGATATTTGACCTCTACCGTACTTAAATGTAACACGTCACATTAAAATCACGTTTGGCTTCAAATATCTAAAGATTGAAATTATAAATTAATCTAAAAAAAAATATGAGCAAAATAATATATATATATTTAATGTGATTTAAATTTAGTAACATTAATGCTACCAAATAAGTTAGTAGTATTTAATGGCCTCCATTAAAAACATTTAGTTATATATAAATTTTAACAAATTCTCAAATTAACTCAAAATTAAATGTGCCCTATCCCCACAAATTATTCTCCATCTTGGCTAACAAAGTCAACGAATCTATAATAATAGTCAACCTTTATTTATAACATAAAGTTTATTAATAATGACTATAAAATTATTTATATAACTTTAATAAAATTATATATAATTTTAAATTACAGATTAAATTCCCCCTGTTTCAACGTTTTTTTGGTTTGAACGGGTGACGATGATTATCTTATTCAGATTGTTGCTTCTCTGTTCCGATTAATTAATTTTTTTTTATTTTTTTATTAAAATTTTTTTTTTCGTTTTTAAGCCGTTAGAAAAATAAAAATAATGAAGCAAATTTTTAGGATGAAGAACGGTAATTATAATAAAAGAGAATCATAAGATTATGCTTTATTTTTGAAAATCCAACCATAGGTAACATCATTAGCATCTTTACTTTATACCATAGGGAATATATTTTTATGATGGGCATTTTGGGAACAATCATTATTATTATTATATTTTTATAAAAGTTTAAGATAGGTAAAAATTCTACATACATTTGTTTTTTTTTTTTGTTTTTTTTATTCAATTAAAAAATTCATTTATCTTCCTTGAAAAAATAAAATAAAATAAAATAATTATTTTTAAGTATAGTTTTACAAAATTTTAACTTATTAAATAATTATTTTAATCGAATTTGTCAAAATAATAAAAAATATCTGATAAATCTATAAATTTTTAAGTTTGTGTTTAATGAAATCCTATAATTTTAGGTGAGATTTCACATCGGTTGGGGAGGAGAGCGAACCACCCTAAGGGCGTAGAGACCTGTTCGTAACAGACGTGTTTCGAAAATTGAGGGAAATTCTAAAGAGGACAATACCTACTAGTGGTGGGCTTGGACTGTTACAAATAATATTAGAGCCAGACACCAAAGATGCGTTAGCGAGGAGGCTGAGCACTGAAGGGAGTAGACATGAGGCGATGTGGCAGTCAGCGAGGACGCTGGCACCGAAGGAAGATCGATTTGGTGGGGGTACCACATCAATTGGAGAAAGGAACAAGTGCGAGCGAGGACGTTGGACTTCTAAGGAAGGAAGGAGAACGAAATACCATTTATAAGGGTGTGACAACCTCTCCGTAATAGATGTTTTTTAAAACCATTACGAAAAAACTAAAAAGTTAAGTCCAAAAAGACAATATCTACTAGGGTAAATGTGATTTACAAGGTGGTCAATTCATGTCCCACAGCCCTCCTCATGGCCGTTGCCACCGTCGCTATTCAGTGGCAATTCCGTAATAATTCACTTTCTCGTACCCCAAAACTCAACAACGTTCCTTCTCTTTTCGTCTTCTCCTCTGTCACTTTTTTTTTTCTTTTTTTCTTTTTGATCTTCATATCCGTTGAATCCGCATTTCTCAATCTTTCAACTCCCTTCTTCTTCTTCTTCTCCAAATTCATTTTTCCTGCAAATTTTCATATTTTTCTCAACAACCCACGTTCCATCTTCTCTTCTGCTGCTTGTTCTCATTTCACCTCGTTTCGCCGGGAACAATGGCGGTTTCCGGTAGCAATTCGACCCAGATTCATCCCTCCGACGAATCTTCCTCCAGTTCTTCCGAGAGTTCGCTATCCAACTTGAAAGTCTACGCCGCGATCGGCATAATTACTGCATGTGTGATTGCAGCGTCTGCTCTGATCTTCCTCTGTATCCGTAAAAATAGGGACTCGAGGAAGCACAAAATGCGGGTGAAGCATAGTTCCGGATTAATTCCGTTGTTCTCCAAGGAGATCGCCGAGATCAATGAGTCCGATCGGAGTGTGGATTGCGAGAAAGGGGAAGTCATTAGGGTTGAGAATAAGAAGGAAACTGAGTTCGAGACTGGAGTAGGTAAGAAGAGTCAAGAGATCGACGTGTCCGGCGGCGGTCGAAGCGATGTGCCGGTGGAGGATCAGAACTTAGGGTGGGGCCGGTGGTACACCTTGAAGGAACTCGAAATGGCAACCAATGGGTTTCTGGAAGAGAATGTGATCGGAGAAGGAGGCTACGGCATCGTGTACAGAGGCGTTTCGCCGGACGGCTCCGTCGTTGCCGTGAAGAATCTTCTTAACAACAAGTAAGTGAATCCACGACATTCGCTGTAAGCCATTTCAGAGAAACTCTGCATTGTGTTTGGCAATTATTTGCTCTATAATTTACTCGAAAAAGAAGAATTGCACGTCATTTTTGTCATTCTCAATTGTTTATTGCCATCTTGGTGGGTGGATAGTGGATTACAAAGATTCAACCATTTCATATTTGTTTATTGTATCTTGTTTTCTGGGAAAACTGCGTTGAATATCACTCTGTTTTGTTTATTATATTCCCTGTTCTGCTGCCGTGTTCATGCTCTAGTCGTCATTTTTCTTCCATTTTTAAATTTCCCCATGAACTTCTTGCTTTGACTGAAGAAACTTGGATCCGAACTTATTGGTACTGTGTCGGTAGTGGGCTTCCTTTGTCACTTTGTTCTTTACTCCAATGGTGAATTCTCATGAATTCTCATGAATTCTCATGAATTATCAGCAAATTTTTCTATTTCAAATCACACAACTTCACCATATCGCTTGTGATTGTTACTTTTTCTTTTCTTTTTCTTCCTGGTTATGGGTAGATTCTCTCTCAGAAACTAATATGGCCTACTGGATGGTGCTTGCTATATTTTAAGTTAATGTCTTAGGGCCGGTTTGGTGGGCAATCTAGAAACAAAATTTTGCATAAAGCGATTCAATGAAAACAAAGTTGCATTTCATGTTTTACATATGTGTTCGATAATAGGTTCACGAATTGAATCCCAATTTAAACCATAAAACTAGTTGTAGTTACCTGTAACACCTTAATCCACGTCTAGCAGATATTGTCTGCTTTAGCCTGTTACGTATCGCCGTCAGCCTCACGGTTTTAAAACACGCGTCTACTTGGGAGAGATTTCCACACCCTTATAAGGAGTGTTTCGTTCCCTTCTCAAATCAATGTGGGATCTCACATTACCACTAAACATTAGGCCAAATATAAACTATCCCTTGTGATTATGTTTATGTTTAAAATTTTGTGTAATTAATAAAAATGAATTGAGTTTATAGCATGAAATCATGCTATATTTATATATTATTTGTTTTCAATACAATGTTTTTCATAATTTGCACTATTTGTGGATAACAGAATCGAGAACAGTTCTAAAAACATCCCCAAACAATGAATCCAATAGCAGAAAATAGAATGCAAATTGGCTACCAAACGTACCCTTAACTGTTTTCATAATTTTCTTACAGGGGTCAGGCAGAGAAAGAGTTCCAGGTTGAAGTAGAGGCCATTGGAAAAGTAAGGCACAAGAACTTGGTGGGTCTGATGGGTTATTGTGCAGAAGGAACACAGAGGTACATTGTTTTTTGAATTCCTTCAAAAGTTAACACGTGAGTCCAATAAAATAAATTTAACATCTGGGATTTTGTGGCCATTTTAGGATGCTTGTGTATGAATTTGTTGATAATGGCAACTTGGAGCAATGGTTACATGGTGATGTGGGGCCTGTTAGCCCTCTAACATGGGATATTAGGATGAAAATTGCCCTTGGAACAGCAAAAGGGTAAACTGTTTTACATTGACATAGAACATCTGGTCGTATTGGAAGTTGATTGTAATTATGTTTTGGTTGTGTTTTTGTTGCTGATTGACTCATTTCAATAACAGTTTGGCCTATTTGCACGAGGGTTTAGAACCGAAAGTTGTGCACCGTGATATAAAATCTAGCAACATTCTCTTAGATAGAAAATGGAATGCGAAAGTGTCTGATTTTGGACTGGCGAAGCTCTTACAACCCGAAGCGAGCTATGTAACTACTCGTGTAATGGGGACCTTTGGGTATGTTTCTACGTTACTAGATTCTATCCAGTTTTGCAACTTCAGTCATTCTGGTTTGCTGAGGTACTTTGTTGTTCTGTAGATATGTTTCCCCTGAGTATGCAAGTACAGGCATGCTTAACGAGGGGAGTGATGTATATAGTTTCGGAGTTCTACTTATGGAGATAATTACTGGCCGAAGCCCAATCGACTATTCCAGGCCTCCAGGAGAGGTAAGACCGTTACGCTCTAAGCACCATGTTAAGCCAAGTTTCTCACATGTTCCATACCTATTTAAGTTTTCCAATTTAATTTACGATGATTCCCGTGTGCTAGAGGGAAGACTGGAAAGTTTTTGTTAAGCAGAAAGAAAGTAGGCTTTTGTCTTGCTTAAGCATTTGGTGAATGTATCTGCAGATGAACTTGGTGGACTGGTTTAAAGGAATGGTAGCAAATCGACGTGGCGAAGAGGTTGTCGATCCGTTGATTGAGATTCCACCCCCCCCAAGAACTCTAAAGCGAATGTTGCTTGTTTGTCTACGCTGCATCGACTTGGATGCCAATAAAAGGCCAAAAATGGGGCAAATCGTTCATATGATAGAGGCAGACGACTTTCCTTATCGTTCGGTAAGCACTGTCGTCCACCTATACTCTTTAAATTATTTGACTTAAGATGTGCTGATCGTCATCCTAGTTCATCTACATCAGCTGTTCTATCTACCCCCTGATTTCCAAAGTTTCAATGAACCCAAAGAAGATAATGCTTTAAATATCTGAATAAGTTATCGACTCGTGTAAAATCTAATCGATTCAATGGCGAGTTATTTAGCTAGACCTTTCTGAATACAATCCAGAAAGTTATCTTAAGGGAGAATATGATGGTTTCAATTGTAAAGTTATGTAGGTTAGTTGTGTACTAGTGGAATATGAATGATACTCTATCATACTATTGCAAGCCTGATGTTCTCAGACATCAATCACTATTCCAGAACAAAGTGATTGTATGAGTTTCAAACATGTGTTCAAATAAGAGAGTGAACCTATCTGTTTTACTCCAGGAGCTTCGATCCGTGCGAGAGAAAGATAACCAGCCTTCTAGCTTAGACGTGCCGAGTAAACTTCCAATGAAGCATGCTGGTATATAGAGGATATGGAAGCAAGAAAGAGATGAACCTTATTGCTGCAAGAAAGAAGCCAGTTCTTCCAAGAGGTCAGATTATTTTGTACTATAATTTCTTCCCAATCAGTTTTCGAAAATCTATTACGAGGCAGCGCGGTGTATATCGATTATTTGCCTAATGTTTGTGCTGTTGTATTGGTGTTTATGGTTCTCTACAAACTTAAGAAGTGAGCGTTTCTTTTGTATATAGGATGTCCTATTTTTTATATATGAAATTTGTAGGCTTCTTGCAATAATTCTCCATGCGTCTCTGTTTGTGAAATTTTGAAGTTTATTCAAGAACTCTTAGGTTCATTCCAATTCAATGTGAACTTGTTCAACATTTAGTGAAGTCATTGCTTTGTTTCATCAACTTCAACTTTGATAGGTGTGCTCGCTTTCTTCTAGCTCAATACCTTTGATCTACTCGTTAGATCTACGAAGGAACGCTAAAAGCGAAAATAGTTCTCTGAGTTTATACTGATGCTAGACTATGAGTATATGATTTTGAATCGCCGCCTATTAGTTTAGTTAGCGTGACATGTCATCGTGAACCATAATAGTTCTTTGAGTCTATACTGACACTAGAGTGCGAATATATGATTTTGAATCCTTGCCTATTAGTTTAGTTAGCTTGGCATGTCATCGTGAACCGTAATAGTTCTCAGAGTCTATACTGACGTTAGAGTGCAAATATATGATTTTCAATCGTCGTGTATTAGTTTAGTCAGCGTGCATGTCATCAGGAACCATAATAGTTTTCTAAGTCTATACTGACACTAGAGTGTGAATATATGGTTTTGAATCGTCGCCTATTAGTTTAGTTAGCGTGACATATCATCGTGAACCATATAATGACACTAGAGTGCGAGTATATGATTTTCGATCGTCGCGTATTAGTTTAGTCAGCGTGACATGTCATCGTGAACCATAATAGTTCTCTGAGTCTATACTGACACTAGAGTGCAAATGTATGATTTCCTATTTGGGCTTTTCCTTTCGGGCTTCCCCTCAAGGCTTTAAAACGCGTCTGCTAAGGGAAGGTTTCCACACCCTTATAAATGGTGGTTTGTTCTCCTCCCTAACCAGTGTGGGACATCACAGTAAACGTGGCATGTCGTCGTCAACCATAATAGTTCTCTGAGTCTATACCGACACTGAACTGCGAATATATGATTTTGAATGGTTGCTTGTTAGTTAGTTTCCGTGGCATGTGGTCGCCTAGGTGATAGGTTCCACCAACAAAATCCACTTCTCAACAAACACAATGGGGCCATCATCTGCTACATTTCTACCCAATTCGTAAGGATTTTTAGGAGTTAGTTTGATGTTGTTTTCCCTCTCAAGTTGGAGATTTCATCATTGTTTAGCCGTCCTTGTTTGTTGTTTTCCTTCTTTCTTTCTCTATTTGTGGTTCATAAATACCCATCACCCAAATCCACCCTAATTTGCTTAGACATATGCACATGCAATTTGTTTTATCCTAAACTCGACCTTAGGTAGATTTCGATGATGTGAGGTCCCATTTTGGTTGGAGAAGAGAACGAAACATTTCTTATAAGAGTGTGGAAACCTCCCCCTAGTGGACACGTTTTAAAATTGTGAGACTGACGACAATATGTTATGGATCAAAGTGAATCATATATGCTAGCGGTGAGTTTGACTGTTACAAATGGTATCAAAGCCAAACACTGGGCAATGTGCTAGCGAAGATGTTGGCCCCAAGGAGGGTGGATTGTGAGGTCTCACATCGGTTGAAGAGGAGAACGAAGCATTTCTTATAAGGGTGTGGAAACCTCTTCCTAGTAGACGCGGTTTAAAACAGTGAGGCTGACGGCGATATGCAATAGGTTAAAGTTAATAATATCTGATAGTAGTGGGTTTGGGCAATGGCCATTGACGAGACTTCAAAGAAAATTGACCTTTTGAGTTAGATTTTTGCTTAAATTTCTTACTTTTTGAAAGATTTGTTCACGCTTTGTTCAAACTTTGTTCACACAAGCCTTTTATTTCCTTAGTTCGTGGCGAAATGAGAGCTTAGTTATCATTTAAATTGAACGGAAACAATGAATATGTGATAATTTGATTCAACCGTGAATTCAATGCTTCAAATATTTTCTTTTGGAAAAGTGTTATTGAGCAAAACATTTATTTTTGTTGGCACGTCTTAAAGGAAACTAATGAAGTATTTCATTAAAAAGTACTAATCAATTTTTTTAGTGAAACATTTAGATCGAGTTGGTTACCCGAGCAACCAAAATAGAGTTTACAACCCAATCTTGAGTTGGGTTGGGTTGTCGGGTTATTTCTTTTTCAAAATTTTAAAAAAATTATACTTATCTACTATATATATTATATTAATAACTAAAATTTCATAAAGGTACGTACATAAATGACAGATACTTTAAATGTACGAGATACTTTAAAAAAAATAAATAAAAAGGAAAAGAAGTTTTTGAATCACGAAGACGACACGTGGCAAGCAATTATTAGAAATTGAGAATAATCGTGCTGAAAAAATTGAGAAATTGCCACGTGTAATTCTTCAAACTCCCGGAATTGCCCTTCTGAAACCAAAACGAACGACCCCGCGCAAAGTTGTAGTAACTCTTCATCATTGAAACCGCCAAAAAAGAAAATCAACGAAACAACAACAAAAAGCCGAAGCTAAAGCCTGGATTTCGATTCCGAATCATTGAAACGAAATAGTCATCTTCTTCATCTTCATTGCATTTCTCCGTGGATCTGATCTTAGATTGAGTTTTGCGGTTGCGGTTGCGGATATGGAGGAGAAATTGATTCAACGCCTTGAATCCGCCGTGTGCCGGCTTGAGGCACTGTCGACCGGATCCTCCACTGTCAGTCGTTCGTTGGGAAGTGGCGACGATGCGGCGTCGGAGCCTTCGATTTTGGCTTTTGAGGATCTGATGAGGAATTGCGTTCGGAAGGTGTCCGATGCTGCTGAGAAGATAGGAGGTCAGGTCCTTGAGGTCACGAGGATTGTGGAAGAAGCATTTTCCGTTGAGAAGGAGCTTCTTGTCACGATCAAACAAACGCAGGTAATCGGCTTTTTTTTTATGTTTTTTTTTTTCCTGTTTGAACGACGATTTGATGAATTCGTTGATCGATGAGGTCGTTTATCCTGTATATTCGTTTCCGTGGATGTTTTATCATGATTGGATGCTAAACGAATGAAACAAAAATTTGAGAATCTTCAAAATGTAATGTTAATTTACAAATGTTGGAGTATTGCTCTCGTGTTAGTTGTTTGGGGGAAGATAGCGTCTCTATCTCAAGTTTGCAACGTCTCTCGCTCAGAACGAATAGCTTTATTTGGTCGAATGTTTTCCTGTGTTGCAGAAACCTGATCTTGCCGGATTGGCTGGATTTTTCAAGCCACTGAACGAAGTTATTCTGAAGGCAAACGCATTGACAGCAGGGAGAAGAACTGAGTTTTTCAACCATTTGAAGACTGTTGCTGATGCTCTCTCGGCTTTAGCCTGGATTGCGTATACAGGAAAAGAGTCTGGTGTGACGATGTTTTTAGTTATTCCTTCTACATTAGAAATGAAAATGTGTAGTTTCACTCGAACCTTCTAATTCCCCGATGATACTTTTCGTAGGTATGAGCATGCCTGTAGCACATGTTGAGGAAACTTGGCAAACGGCTGAGTTCTACAGCAACAAGGTACACTCAACATGGCACATTAGTTGATATATTCATGATATAAGAAGGAACACCAACCAACCTATGTAAATATGTAAGAAAAATTTTCATATGTAGCAATACAAACATGATCAAAATGGCTTTCGTAGGTGCTAGATTGAACCTTGTTTATGAATTTGTTATAATCTGCAGACTTATTTTTATCATGTTTTTTCCATGGTTTGTCTGCCTTGTACTCTTAGCCAATTCATGATTCAACGTAAAGAAATAGATGGGTGAACAGGGCAAATTTAAGAAGTGGATGTATCATTTGAAATTGATAGTCTTGATGCTTGTAGCTCCCTGCGAATTTATCATCTGTGCTAAGTAGTTGGATAAAGTATTTCCAAGGCTGTATTCATTCTTTGTTTTCCTAAATCCCAATTTAGATTCTCGTGGAGTTTAAAAACAAAGATCAAAACCATGTCGAGTGGGCCAGAGCTGTGAAGGAACTGTTCTTGCCAGGTTTGAGGGATTATGTTAAAAGATTTTATCCTTTGGGACCAGTTTGGAATCCTGCTGGCAAAATAGCGAAAGCTCCTACCCCAAGTGCTCCTGCTCCTCCACCTCCCTCAGCTCCCCTCTTTAGCACTGAAACTTCTCAAGCGTCAACACGTCCAAAAGAAGGAATGGCTGCTGTGTTTCAAGAAATTAGCTCAGGAAAGTCTGTCACTGAAGGTACAATTGATTATGTTTACAGAATTATATTCTTTAGCAAAAGGGTCAATTGATTTGTATACCAATTATAGGTATACTGCCCTACTTTTTACATACTTTTGTTGCATTACAGGTTTGAGAAAAGTTACTGATGATATGAAGACGAAAAACCGTGGAGACAGAACTGGTATTGTCAATACCAGTGAAATTGGTCGAAGAAATTTGCCTTCTTCGTCGAAGAAGTCAGTTGTCGCTCCCAACCCCAAGTTCGAGCTTCAAATGGGTCGGAAGTATGTCTGCTAATATTATCATCCCTACCGAAGAAAATGACATCCCTGTGATTCGTACACCTCATATTTTGCATCCTTGCAGGTGGGCCATTGAGAACCAAATTGGAAACAAAAATTTGGTTATATCAGAATGTGATGCAAAACAGTCGGTATACATGTATGGATGTAAAGATTCTGTGGTTCAGGTTCAAGGTGATTTCGTTACTTTACTCTCTTCTCTCCAACCACTCATTTGACATCACTAGCATGATATTGCGCAGCCACTTCAAAATTACTTGCATCATCCCTAAAAACTATGTGCAGGAAAGGTCAATAACATAACAGTTGACAAATGCACTAAGTCAGGAGTTGTGTTCACTGTAAGTGTGAAATAAGCAATCCGCACACCATTTCTGTTCATTGAAGTCAAGCTCATAGGAACTAATTTAGGCTCGTTTGTTTATGGCAAAAAATAACAGGATGTCGTGGCTGCATGTGAGATTGTAAACTGCAACGGCATTGAGATTCAATGCCAGGTATCTTTTTCCAACGATATGCTCCCATTTTGCATGGCCATATGATGATTTATTATTCAAGGCATAAAGCATATAATAAAGGGAAACAAAATTATGATATCCGTAGTCAAATAATTTTAATATGTTTGTAATAAAGTAGTTTCTGGTTATTTTAGGGATCGGCTCCAACTATTTCGGTGGATAATACGGGTGGCTGTCAATTATATTTAAGTAACGATTCTCTGAAGTCTTCCATAACGACGGCCAAATCAAGTGAAATCAATGTTTTGGTGCGAGGAAATGATCCAGATGGTGATTGGGTACATCTCTATCTTGTACATACGTTGCTGTGTGTATCTGTTTTTAATCAGATCTTCCCTATTTCTTTTCCTTCATTTAGGCAAGTCGGCCTTAGTCATTCATGTTCATAAAGAAAGATGATGGCTGAAGTTTCATTTGATAATACTTTTATTTTCAACTGTTTCTAGAAAACAAATTGGATCCTGAACACTGATTATGACTGTCTAGAGTCACATTTTATGAAGGGATTTTAAATGTCTTTGACCATACTTCCAAAGTAAAGTCTTCTTTGTATTAACTTTGAGAACTTTTGTTCACGTCCCCTGTTAGGGATCACGGACTCCCACAATGTATCATCCACTTTGAGCATAAACCCTTATGGTTTTGCTTTGGACTTCTCCAAAAGTCCTCGTACCAATGGAAATGTACTCCCATGATTATTCCCTAATTAGTCAATCTGGGACTCCCTCCCAACAATCGTCAACGATCCTCCTGTCCTCATACCAATGGAGATGTATTCCCAAGATTATTCCCTAAATTGGCCAATCTGGGACTCCCTCCCAACAATCGTCAACAATCCTCCTCTCGAGCAAAGTACGCTATAAGCCTCCCCTTAATCGAGGCTTAACTCCTTCACTGGAGTCCTCGAACAAAGTACACCCTTTGTTCGACACTTAATCACTTTTGACTACACCTTCAAGGCTCACAACTTACCTTCAAGGCTCACAACTTACCTTCAAGGCTCACAACTTCTTTGTTCGACATTTGAGGATTTTGTTGACATGACTAAGTTGAGTGCATGACTCTGATACTATATTAAGAATCATGGACCCCCACAAAAATATAATATTGTCCACTTTGAGCATAAGCTCTCGTGGCTTTTCTTGTGACTTCCCAAAAAGGCCTTATACCAATCTTACTTATAAACCCATGATCATTCACTAAATTAGTCAACGTGGGACTTTCTCCGAATCATGTTTTTTTTAATAGATTAAAATGTGTGGAAGTCTTTTTTCTTTTTTTCTTTTCGATTTTTTTGTTTGAATTAAAGAATGAGGGGATTTGAACCTCAGACATTTGAGGATATATGATTTAATCAATTGAACATGTGCTTAAGTTGGCACGGTAAAACATTCATTCATATTCCTTTAGATGACTTCCATTGTTTGTATTCTCGCAGGTGGAGCATGTTTTACCCCAGCAGTTCCTTCATGTACTTAAGGATGGTCGTATCGAAACAACACCAGTTTCTCACTCTGGTGCCTAATTCAGTTTAATTTTCTGGTGATCAACACATCTCTGAGCCTTTTAACTCTGCTTCATAAATCATTATAATTATTTACAGTTGATGCCTTTCTCGAAATAATTGTTTGTATATGAATTTCGACGGCTACCAATAACTTGTTTTTTTGTTTTTTTTTTTATTATTATTTTAAATTTATTTACTATTTATTTGTTATGAATGGCTGAGTTAATTTATACCTGCCTAAACTAATCTCTATTAGTATCTAATCATTCATCATTTTGGTTTTAGAGCGTGTAGAATACGTATACAAGATTTTAGTGCCTCAGGTAGGTTGGTGAAATTGGTGTTCTTTTGTTGTGCTTTTTATGTCGTGAATGAAATATTTTGATGTTTAGATTTTAGCACTTGAGTTACATGGTTAATTTAGAGTTGGATTTTATAGATTTCAAATTGATTGCTTGTATTCACACATTCTTGGTTTATGGCTGAAAATTTGTGTTTGTTAATCATGATGTATCGTTAAAACTGACCTAACACGTAGCATTATAATGTTACATTATAATGCGGATTTTGTTTTGTTCATGCGGTTAGTTAATCTGAACTTTTATCATGATTTTAGGGATGGCGTATTTGAACCATTATCTTAGTTTCAAGAATCATATTATGACGAAAAGTTTGAATGTAGGCAATAAGAATGCAGAACTTGAGAGCATCCCAACCCGAAATGATTATTCATATGGTATGTGAGGCTAAAGGTTTGGTATGACTCAATTATTTCATTTGTATTTTTAGACTTTGTTTTGTTTTATTTTGGTATAACTGGTCATTTGATTTGTATTCTTAAACTTTGTTTGTTTTGTGAAAAGCTTCATTTTTGAAACGACCATTTTCAAAACTATCAAGAAAATGATCTATATTAAATTTGTTGTCATTTTTATGAATTAATTGAAATTTGTTTAGAATTAGTTTATAATTTTTATTCCAATAATATTTCATCGAATTATGAGATTTGATATAGCTATTATATGAATATTAGATTTAAATCAATTACTCCCCTAACTAGTTATGGGTATTAAACCAATATTTATGATTTGGGGTATTTTATTCCTCTAATTTCAAGCTAAAATATTGCATTTTGACATTGATATATTCTTTTTTTTTTTTTTGGTTGAATTTACTATTCACTAATAGTAAAATAGTCAAGTTTAAATATTATTAACTAAGCCTCGTTGGGGTATTGTTTATTTATTTTGTTACTTTTTGTAGCATCGATTTTAGTATGATCGTCAAACATTTTATTGGGGAATTTAAAAAACAAAAAAAACAAAAACAAAATAAATTTATTTTTATTTTGAAGTTTTGGTACTAAGTCACCGAAAATAAATGTACATCTTAATTGGTCTAAATAATATCTATAAAATTTTCACAATTTTACTTTTCGTCTACTCGGTCATCACCCATTTTAACTCATCACCCATTTTAACTTAGAGATGAAAAACTATGACCATGAATTATGATCATATTTTTAATTTACGATCATGTTTTTAATCCACTTAAAATATAAATGATCATTACAATCCAAATTTATCGTTTAATAATAATAAAAAAAAAACTATATAAATGTCTTATCTATTGAATTACTAGTCGACTATAGTGGTTGATTTTTAAGAAAGGTTGAATGATGCAAAATACTTTTCAACTTTCGAACAAATTTTAATTATGTTCCTAAATTGTTAAAATAGCCCCTTTTTTTTATTATTATTTTTTAATAAGATGGAAATGAATCAGGCAACATAAAAAAAATATCATTTATAATACTATTCTAAAAATTAATCAGGTAAATTATTTAACAATATATTTTAAGATAAATAATAATAATAATAACAACAATATTAATTTTTATATAACTATAAAATAATATTACACATACCTTCTTAATGTTGGTCATTAAGTATTAATATATATATATATATATATATATATATATTTGAATTAATTTAAAAGTTTAAACTTTAGGTTAAAAAAGGGAAAAATAAAAGTATTTTGTTGTATAACTTTATCTAAATCACATTTTGCGGCTAATTAATTGAACACAATTATAGTAATTAAAGTGGATTTAATTATTAGATTAGAGCCTGAATGGACCCCACATGACACGGTGTTTTACACGTATGGTTAGTGCAACACGTGGGACAGCGTGGGCCCCGCCGGCTTCAGTAGAAAAATAATTCTCCATTTCTTCGTCCCTTTTTCCTCTTCCTCTCGATCGCCCTTAAAGTTTTCATTTGCTCTTCTTCTTCTTCTTCTTCTTCTTCTTCTTCTTCTTCAGAGACGATCTTCAATCCTTCGCCTACTCCCGGACCTGTAAACCCTAGTTGTACCCTAGATTTTCGCTTCGATTTCCCCTCATTGTCCTGTTCAGTGCTCAGGACTTCTCTGAAGCTCGATTCGGGCGTGTGGATGGCGTTTCTTAGTTGAAAATTTTTGTTTTGAAGAAGCAAAATGTCTGTTTCCGAGCTTAAGGAGCGGCATGTGGCGGCTATTGAGACGGTCAACTCTCTCAAAGAGCGCTTGAAGCAGAAGAGGCATTCGTTGCTCGACACTGATGGTGAGCTACTTCATCATTCTGGAGGTTTTTTCGTTCGGCGTTGTTTGTTTTTTCTTCTGATTGATGATTATATTGTTGTTAGTTGGTTTCGATCTCATTCGTTTTGGTGGTTGCTTCTGCAGTAGCTGGGTATGTGAGGTCTCTGGGGAAGAATCCCGTCTGTTTTGGAGCTACGGATCTCGTGTGCTGCAGGACTTTACAGGGTCATACTGGAAAGGTACGTTTTTTTGGTTATCTATGAGGACGACCGTGTTTCATTTCCTCTTCAAGGTTGCCTGTTTTAGAAATCCTCTTAACCACGTTGTGAACAAGATCTGAAATCGTTGCTTTACTGTAGACGTATCTTGGAAGGTTGAGATTGAATTACACTACAACACCAGTTGACTTTAAAACAATTTTTGATTATCTAGTTAAGAGGAATGGATTTGGTAGCGATTGCTTTATTAGTTCATTTATCACGTGTATGCTTTGCAAGAGATTTAATGATTTGGCGTACAATCATACTTGTTGGTGGGAAGGATCTAAGGCAGTAGGGGAGTATAGGCCTATGAAATGATAAAAAGAAACTTTCTTCAAGAGATAGCTTACTCTGATTTATGCTACATTATATATGTTCTCTCAAGTTTGATCTGTTGGATGATGAAAGTCCCACATCGGCTAATTTAGGGAATGATCATGGGTTTATAATCAAGGAATACCCTCTCCATTGGTATGAGGCCTTTTGGGGAAGCTCAAAGCAAAGCCATGAGAGCTTATGCTCAAAGTGGACAATATCATACCATTGTGGAGAGCGTGTTCATCTAACATGATCAAATTATTTATCCCATTTTACTGGCACTCGACTCATTGTCTGGAATACAGACCTTAGATATTGAAAATGGTTCCTATTCTTGCGATGAAGTGTTTCTTTGCAATGATCCTGCTCTCAATCATGTCTCTTTTTCTTTACAATTTAACCTTCATTCTCAATTGGGGTTGGAAAATAATTGTTGAAACTCCTGCAGGTGTATTCGTTGGATTGGACTTCAGAGAGGAATCGAATCGTTAGTGCATCTCAAGATGGGCGTTTAATAGTGTGGAATGCGCTAACGAGCCAGAAGACTCACGCCATAAAACTACCTTGCCCTTGGGTCATGACCTGTGCTTTCTCTCCTTCTGGTCAATCTGTAGCGGGTGGTGGTCTTGACAGTGTTTGTTCTATCTTCAACCTCAACTCTCCAACTGACAGAGATGGGAATCTGCAAGTGTCTAGAACGCTTAGCGGGCATAAAGGATACATTTCGTCATGTCAGTATGTTCCAGATGAGGATACTCACCTCATTACTGGTTCTGGGGATCAGACGTGTGTCTTATGGGATATTACGACTGGGCTTCGAACCTCTGTTTTTGGAGGTGAATTTCAGTCGGGGCATGCAGCAGATGTATTGAGGTAACTGATTTTGAAACTTAATTTTGAGGGTTTTTATTCACATAACATCCTTAAGGAGTTGGTTTAGAGATGAATCTAGTTCATTGGAGTTCCATTGTCTGGGCTCATTCTTTTTTGATTGGATTGTCTTGGTTCATTATGATATAAAGTTCCGATATGAATATGCAATTTTTTTCATTAACTTGTTTACTTGCTTATATTACATTTTCCCTTCTGTAAGCCCTTCTGATTTACGGTGTAAAGATGGATGTTTGTAATTGTCCAATGCTAATTCAGGGATATTTTATTTATTCATGTGCTTTTGTAGATGTTTGACTAATTTCTTTTTCTGCATGTTGTAGTGTATCTATTAGTGGATCCAATTCCAGAACATTTATTTCTGGTTCTTGTGATGCAACTGCTCGACTGTGGGACACTCGGGTAGCTAGTCGTGCAGTGCAGACATTTCATGGGCATGAAGGGGATGTTAATGCAGTGAAGTTCTTTTCAGATGGTAACCGATTTGGGACAGGTTCTGATGATGGAACTTGCAGATTATTTGATATCAGAACTGGGCATGAACTCCAAGTTTACCATCAACTGCACAGTGATAATACCAACTCACACGTAACCTCCATTGCATTTTCTATATCTGGAAGACTTTTGTTTGCTGGATACAAAAATGGTGATTGCTATGTGTGGGACACCTTACTTGCAAAGGTATTTCATCTTGTTCAAATTAAGTTGATTAAGACAAAGCTGTTGCCTAATAATTTTCTATAGCATACTTTGAGTAGGAAAAAAAATCCTATGTATATTACTTGATCCTTTAACAGGATATCTAATTGGGTGAAATGACACCTATTAATTTTTGTGACTGCAGATGGTTTTGAACTTGGGAACACTTCAGAACTCACACGAAGGGCGAATTAGTTGCTTGGGCTTGTCTGCTGATGGAAGTGCTTTATGTACAGGAAGTTGGGATTCAAACCTGAAGGTTAGTGTATTTGTTAACCTGGCATTCCTACTTCATTTTGACTTGCTCCTGCTTCCTAATTTCTCTTGATTGGTAGGACCCTTGATATTGCTTAAGCATCGAAAAGTGATGAATAAGTTCTGGTAGGGTGGTAGGGATACATGATCATCTTCTTTTTGTAGTTAAATAATATGATGTCATGCATGGAATCATGGCCAAGAGATTGTTTGAAAATATGTTCTAAGATAATATTCCATTTTTCTTTTCTTTGACTTTTTTTTTTTTTTCATTTGAAAATTGATTGGGACATTTATCATCTTGTCAATTTAAACCTTAAACTTAAATTAAACCTTACTTTCCCTTAAGTGGTGCAACTAACACCTCAAATTAAATTAAAAAATTACTCAAATCAACCAATAAATCTAACAAGATTCAGGAAACAAAACCCAAAGACGGAGCCATAGAAATGCCTAAACTAAACCACAAAAATACTCGAAACTAGCAACAAATTCAAGTACAACAAAACCCAAAGATGAAGCCATAGAAATGCCTAAACTAAACCACAAAAACACTCGAACCTAGCAACAAATTCAAGTACATCAAAAAGTTCTCAAACTTAACAATAAAATGTCCAAATCAAGTTAAACAGTATATTATCAATATTTCTTACTTAACTTAAGGCTAGGATTTGATTAGATGAAATTTAAAATTTAAGGATAAATTTGACTAGCTAAACTCAAGGATATGGGTAAAAAATGAATTATTCTCCATTTGTCTTAAGATAAGAACCACGATCAAATGATCCGTAAAGACTCATGTTGTATATATCCAGTCCTTTATTAAAGAACTTGTGATTTTGAAATGACGAACAATTTGGCTGCTTTAAAAAAACCGCTATTATCATTTTATGAAAGAAAAAATAAACACATCAAAGACTGATCTAAACATGTTTTCACTGAACTTTTGTTCTAAAAAGCATATAAATATTCTGAAAACTGCTCCTAAACAAGCTTTGAATCTCCTAATTTTTGAATTTCCACCGAGAATGAGAAAAACTGTCTTTGGGGATGAAAACTTATTTCTTTGTTCTTGCATCAATTCCTTTTCGAAGCTTTAAACTACATTTTAGTGTCTATATATTGTGGCATTGGAATTATATTTCTATGGTGATTGTAAGCAATTTGAGTCTTGCTGATGATCGATGAATGATAATAGTTACGCATATCAATAATCATAATCTAGTTTGGATAATATGTAGCTATAATTTTCTTTTGTTTTCTTGTATGTAGATATGGGCTTTCGGAGGTCACCGGAAGGTAACTTAAGCACGGGGAGAGTTTAAAAAGGGGGTGCATTTTCTGTAATGGCTTCAGTTTGACTGACTGCAAGGCCTGTGTTTATGTCTGCATGCAAATGCATTGTTCTTGCTTGTTGAAATCCTTCAAATTCTTGGTAAGTATTCCAGTCTTTTGCCTTGTAAGTTGTAGTAACCCCCTCTAGAAAGATGTCCTATCTGAACATTCTGAATGATTACTGAAAAATGGTGGAAAAAAAAAAAAAAAAAAGGCTTTCATGAGCTAGAGAGTTCGTTTTGTTACATGCTGTCTTGTTTTACTATGATAATAATATAATTGAATTTTTATCAAAATAAGGTGTGGTTATTAAATGTAACGTTGTGTCTTGTCTATGATTTTGTTGCTTTATGTAACTTGAAAATGAGCTTCAGTAGTTTATTGTTTTAGTTAATTTATGAATGCCTAATTACATTTTAACTTTTTTCTGTTATACCTTCTCATTTGATAAATTTACATGGATAAATTTACATGGTAGTAGCGGAGACCTTCGAATCTCTAATGTACCCGCATCTTTAATCGGTTTTTTTTTTGAGACTCATTAAAACATTAAAACTCGAGACGTGGTTAGGTTAGCAAGTTGAACCGCCTTGCAAGATGTTGGAGGAATTTAATCTCCACAGGAGGAAAAGTTTCTAATTTCTTCTCCTAAAACTATGTCCGATTATGATTTCATTTTTAGTTTTCTGTTATTGAAATTTGTTTTTTCTCGATTTTCTTAGTATGCACAGTGATTGTTGCAAATTTTTAATTATAAAACTTAGACTCGTTTTAACTTAAAATGTGAGTTCGACCCGTCAACTTCTTCCTCTTCTTGGGTAGCTCGGATATCATCTTTGTTTTCTTCTGCTCATCTTCCTATCCTTGTTTTCTTCTGCTCATCTTCCTCTGCATATCAACGATTTCAGTTTCTGTTGGGGTTTGATTTCTATGGTTTTTTCTTCAGTATCTTCTCCTTCCCCTTCGTGTGTAGAACCAAATTGACTTCATTCACTTCTTTGTTGTTAAGCTTCGCATTTAATTTTAAAATAATAATAATAAATATATTTTTTTTCCTCATCAGCAAGTTATAAATTCTAAAATTATTACATTTTAAACATACACACATATATATATATATCATTCAAATATAACAAAAAGTTAAAAAAATGATTAAAAAAATGTTGAACAGTATAAAAAAGAAATGAGATTATGATTGAAATGTTGAGTTTGAAAACTAACCTCATTCAAACAAGAACAAAAAAATGTTACTTTTTTCTATAAATTATTCTATACGATTAAATTACAACTATAAAAATTTAAGCCAAACGTGTTCATAAGTTGCACCCTTTTAGTCCCTAAATTTTAAATGTGTTCATAAGTTGCACCCTTTTAGTCCCTAAATTTTGTATCAAAATAGTTTGGCTTAATAAAAGGTGTTCACTGAACCCTTACAGATGTGTACACTTTTAATTAAATTGCATGAATTTTTAAAATAATTGTATTCTTAAATTCACTCATTGAACTTAAATTCAAAATTTTTAAGAGAACGTTTATAGAATGCAAGCAATTCAAAGGTTTCAAGCAGGTTTCATACAACAACTCATCCATCGTAACTTGACCCAACCCAACCCAACGAGCAACAAAATCTTCCTCCATGAATTCCAACGTTCACTTATCAGTCTTTTTTCCCAATAAAGGCAGGTCGGGTCGGGTTGAGTTGGGTTGGGTTGGGATGAGACAGGATGAGATTTTCCGAATAGCGGGACGTGGGACAAGGAAACCATTCTCAACAAAGTTAACAATTAAAACAGGGATGAACAAATAGAGACTCAAACTAACACAACAAACTCACCCCAATATATGTGGCCTATGTCCCGAATGAAGTGAAGTTTGGCTCAAACTTCCAACAAGATTCTTTCTACAAGATTTGACTGTTTATGTAGAGCCTATATCCCAAACCTGTGACCTAATTTCTTTTCTCACAAACAAAAATCAATAAAATTTAAATTCCTTACAATTCCGATTAGCCACAGGCAACTATCTCATGGATGGCATCACTCACATCTTCATCATCTGATCTAGCAGCTAGTTTCATCGCAACCTCTCTTGAAGAATCGATTCCAAACGATAATCGCACAAGTACTTTCACGTCGCCATAGTACACGCCAGATAATAGGCAGGTGTGTGATCTTGAGTTGCTTGGGACAACCTCTGTACCCTGAAAGAGAGAGCAAACATTACTTGAATGGGAAGACCAATGATTCAGGAAAGGGTTGCTAATCCATGAATTTTTGAGACCCAACTCACAAACCACAAATCTACCAACCATAAATAAGTAAAGACAACACAAATTTCGATATACGTTGCGACTAAAGACTACAAACAATCAAGCTTTGAATCTCAGATGACACAAATATAAGCCCTTCCTAGGATCGTACACGTCGAACATTTACTTCCCTTGATGATTATCCAGCATGATAACATAACAAACTAACCTCACAGGGCTGCATGCCGAGAAGATTTATGACAGCACCTACAGCTTCAGCCAAACTCTCCCTTGCCCCAAGTCCGTATTCGTCAACTCGCTCACAGTCTGGACCCAAGCTTTCCCAGGCATTTTTAAAATTAGAGACCCCTACTTTCAACATGTAATCAGCTGCAACAACCTCCAGATCCTCCAGCTGATATTCATCCTCTACACCATCTTCTTCAGCCTCACCAGTGCTGGGGTCAACCTAGTATAACCAAAGAAGTGCAATACGAAATCACAATCAAGCATTTGGATGCTCCGCAATGAACTTTTCCTAGTACATTACAAGCTTATATGAGAAAATGGACAGAACCCTCACCAATTTTAGCTCATTAATATGGTTAGGCCAAATTCATGAGATATTCTGTTAGATGTGGACCCATGACTAACTCTACAATTGGATTATAAATATTCAGTTCCTCACTCTGACCCATATTCTTTCTGTTCTATGGAATCACTAATCCCAAGTTTTTTCACAAAACAATTATACGGAGCCAATATGTGCTGATATCGAAGTATGGTGCTTGCAAACTCAATTATTAAAACTTCTCATCCAATTCACCATCCTTATTTAATAACTTTTTTCCGAGTTACCTCTTTAACAATAAATCGCAACATGTTCGAAAATTTCCCAACAGCGGAGATCCCTTCAGGCTTCTCAAATGCCACAAAGGTTTGTCCAGGTGAATCATAGGGAAGTGATCTGAGAGGCTTAGATATCACTTCAGTGAATTCCTCTGCTTCAGACGCATCAACAACAACAGTGACCTGGCCAGAAGGCAGAAATGATTATTACAAATCTGAATGCAATTTAACCAAAAAAAAAAAAAAAAATGAAGACAATTTTCCTTGAATTGGTCAATACATTTTCAAGTAGTTGCTCTGGAATTGTATTCGTGCAGTTGTACTGAAACACAACATGGCTGTTAAAAATATGCTTAACAACGTTAACTGCATATTCCGTTTCTGCTTCTGTAAGCTCCACAGGTGCTGAAGACTGAGAAGTTCGATACCATCAAAACTTCAACATTCAAGAAGTATTATTGAAAATATATATACATATGTAGCACAACACATCACCATGCATGATTAAGAATAGTAACAACAGAACCTTGAAAAGCTTCCCAAAGTCGGCAAATTCTGGAATCGAGGAAAGTAGCTTTTCATATGTATCAACAGTGGATGTTGGGCCAATTGGAGGAGCACCGAGCCCAGCTGGCTTTTTACCTGGGGCTTTCTTCTCAGCAAGTGGCTGAGACTTGATTTCCTTGGGCACGGAATTAATGTTAAAAGGTTCCTCAGAAGACACCTGCATCCATAAGCAGAACACATGAGTAATGGTCTCGGTGGTACTTGATATACTCACTAAAAAATTTCTTACATAATTCTTCAAACTTGTTTCTAGATTGATCAGTGGGACATCCAGAGACCCAAAAAGAAAGTCAGTGGCATCCTCCTCAGTTTTAGTAGCAGTATCATCACCTTCAAGTGTTTTTAAGTATAGGGTGGCCCTATCTCGAACCTGCCCAAGAAATCAACATACAGTTTGACGACCATATATATAAGCAAGACATCAAATTTAAATCACTCCAAAATTTTAAAATAATATAGCAATAAGATACCTCATCATCGTTGTCAAAGAGACATCGTCTCAACAGAACATATATTCGAGGCTGTAACAGAGAGAGGTAAAAACAACATCATTAGTTGAGTGATAAGAATGACAAATAGAGTTCATCCAACTAACAAGAAAGAGAGAAGGGAATTTGTACCCTTAAAGATTCAACTGTAACACCAAATCTTGCCAATGTGCTCACAGCACTGGCACGAACCGTTGCATTTTCAAGATGTACTCGGTTGTATATGTATCGTATGTATTTACTAGGATCGGAGGTTTTGGGTCCTTCAATTCCCAGAAAGTGAAGGATCTGATATTATAGGAAATAAAATAAATTATAAAGGCCATATAGAACATGAAGGCGATGAGAATTAGAGCAAAATAGCTGCTGGAATAATGTAAAAATGCATACTAACCTGTGTCGATAGGTAGGTGAATTCACAATCTTCAATAAACTCACACAAGTGAAGCAACCCACTCTCTTTTGCATCAGGAATATCTCTTATAAGAATAACAATTGAATCCACGATAGCTTTTTTATAATCAAAGCCCCCTTCTTCTCTGAGAATGTTGCTAAGGAAATTCATCCTGAAAAAGTGACAAAATGTGTCCTAGACTTACAATCCCAATATATATTGCCTAAAATGATGCAACAAATAAATGTTGAATGGTAAAAAATTCTGTAAGAACTCACAGAGATCTATACTTCAATGGGAACTTCAAACACAAAGATTTAATAGCTTCTATCACGACAATTTTAAACTCATCTGCAATATCTGACATAAAGTTTGTTATCTGCTTCATTAGACGGTCCACACTTGATTCGTTTCCTGTTTTTAGAAGTGTTGTTATTGCAAGAGTTGCAATGCTTCTGTTTTGATCAGAAATCAAGCTCTCCATATCAATATTGCAGTTAGTGACTGCCATTGGATGAATCATTGCCACCTGCAAGATTTTCAAATATATTTTCCAAATATCAAAAGAAAATTTAAGAGAGAGAATAATTTTAAAAAAAATTACCTTATTCAAAGTGCGGACAGCAGCAAATCTCAGTACTGGCTTTGAGGAGCTTAAAAACAGCTGAAGAACAGTAATGGCTGGAGTCAATTCTCTGCTTGTTACACCATGCAGCTCAGTGATTGCTTTGGCCGCTTCAAAGATCACCATCTCTGCTTTGTGGCGCAGACAACCCTCAAGAAAATCATAGAAGGGCCGGTCACCAGTTTGAGTACTGGTAGCTGATTCGCGAATAACCTGTTCGAACAACCCTCCATAAGAAAATAAAAATGCAAAGACCCATCATGTATATGAACCAGGAAATTACATGCCTGACTGGTATAGCGAATCAAGAGGCATTGAGCCAATGGAGACCGAACAGTACCCCTTGTTAGGCTAGTGACCAGTTTGCTAACAGCTAGACGGTCATTTTGACGTATCTGCAAAGGAAAAAATTATAATTTCTTTAGATTGCATAAACAGAATCTTTCTTTTAGAAGAGAAATGGAATCCACTGATATCAAACGGAACAAAAAATGGCGGGTGATGGGAGATAAGAAGTGTCACACAAGGGAAAAGTGGGTCATAAAAAAGTACTTCAGGAAGAGTAGTTATAAAAAGCCTTAGAGACAGTAACAAAATGCCCAATCTCAGAGAAAAAGTGGCAGGCAACAATCACAAGCTATAAACACTAGTTGGAATAATAAATTAACATTTTAATTTGGTTCGCATGCAATAGGAATAAGCAGACAAAACAAACCTGAATAATCAAAGTAAGAGCAAATGTGCATGTTTAAGAAAATAACAACACATAAGCAGAAATAATTTTTTTTTGGTAAGAACATAGGCAGAAATAAGATAACACCAAATATTTCATTGATAGGATTATCAAAATTGACTAATACTACTCATAAAAACTTATAACTTGAAATGAAATATTTCTATACCATACAGCACTAATCAACATTGATATACCCTCCCACGTATTAGATAAAATTAGCGAAAAAGAATAAAACCTAAATCAATATGCAAAATAAATACTTTTTTCTATCAATGCCACAATATTGAAATTTTAGACATTCGAATGAAATGTGATAAGAGTCTATATATACTCCAGCCACAAAACAACAATGGGTAGCATTTACTTTTTCTGAATCAAAAGAAAAATACCTCCTGGATTTCTCTTTCCAGGAAAATCACAGAAAATAGAATACATTTATCAGGATTTGATTTCACAAATCATGTCAATTACAATAGACACAACACCTAACCTTTTAAATTTCAATAAAAACCAGCCATTAAAATTGCATAGTTCAGCTCAATAACCTTCCCCAGCATTCAACACAACACAAAAAAACGTGACACAACAGGATGATCTAACATACTTGATGAAGCAATGCAAGGGCGTGAAATTGAACAAGTGCTGCCCTTGACTGAACAGCTTCCTGGACCTCATTACTCCATCGCTTGACAATTTCTGGATTCGTCTGTGATTTAAAAGATGCAAAGGGAGAGAGTAAGATAAAACTGATAGAAAAAATTGATCAAACTGCATATTAATATTTACAATAATGAATACCTGGAGCAAATGAATACCACTAACTAAGGCGGCACTAGCTACCACAGGATTCTTATCTACAATTGCTTGTTTCAGATACCTCTCGATCTGGGTGAGAAGGGTTCCATCTGTAATCCGACAAAGGACACGAATGGAATTTGCCCGATACATATCAGTCTTACTATTCATATCCTTCATTAGGGAGCTAGTCACAATAATAACCTTAAAGAAAATGAAATTAAATGTGTTAGTTCATAATTTTGAACGTATAACTCCAAAAATTCAAGTTAACCTGATTGTGGTGTTAACCTCATCAGCAGATGGAGAAATCTCCTTTATCATCAAATAAACCATTCTCCTCAACCCTATATCTCTTGACTGGAAAAGCTTTGTGACAGCAAAGAAAACTTCGGTGGCTTCAATCTATTACAAACATTATTGTACATCGTCAACATTGTCAACATTTGAACAGAACATGCATACATACATCAGCCCAGGCCATGCTTGGAAAATGCATTGACTAATACTAATGCTTTGACGGATGGACTATTAAACTTGACCTTTGTGAAGTTTTCGCCCTGATTCAGAAGGTACAGAAGCTTCGTGATAACCTAAAAATAAGACATGCACCAGGCAGAAAATATTAATCATAGAACAATTGGGTGCGCAAAAGGGAAGTTAAAGGGAAGTTGTTTCAAATAATTCCATAGTACAAAGGCCACACCTGAGAGCATCTTCTTGGATCTAATTGAGGATCATTAAAAACCCTAGCTTCCTGAAGAACAGCACCCTTCTCAATCCCCAAAAACGGAGAATACTCAGCTGTAAATGCAAAAAACCGGAGTTAACATCATACGTCCTTGTGCTGATACAGCATAGTAATCCGGAAACAGGATACAAGACCCAAATGACAGCACTATCCCATCCAGTCATCAAATTAACAAAACCACAACAAAAATTGCAAATGCACTTATCAATATCGTAATTAAGGCAACAGCCACATTACAGACTGCATCCAAACATCTCAACTTGAAAACCTAAACCAAATAGGAACAAAAAGAAATCAAAGATAAGAATCTTGCCGAGTTCAAAACAGAGCACGACAACACAATACATCAAGAAGTACTGCCAAACAACGAAGTCAAGTAGATCTACGATCAAAAAGACTGATCCAACCTCCCGGAACGTGAAACTCGAGGAATTAACCAATATTGAAGTGAGAAGAGAAGAAATTGAGTAACTATGAGGTAAATGGAAGGGATTTTGAGGGAGTGAAAGAAGACATTACCTTCGTCATCGCGGTCGTCGTCCTTCTTGATGAGAGGCTGAGCCATGGGCGACGTATTTGAATCTGAGAGATCTAGAGACGACCAGCAAAGCTTTCCTTACTGCCTGAGAACAAAGAAAAAACCAGAGAAATGCTGAAGTTTGTGCGATTTTGTGAAGGGCTTTTGCTTTGGTCGGAGAAGAAAGAGAAACCGAGAGAAAGTGCTCATCAGAAATTACAATATAGGATGGGCCCTTCTTCAACTAACGAGATGCAATATGGGCCCTTTTTCAACTAATGAGCTGCAATATGGGCCGTTCTTCAAGTACGAGATGCAACATGGGCCGTTCTTCAAGTACGAGATGCAACATGGGCCTGGCCCATAATATGGGCCCATCTTCAACTAACGAGATGCAATATGGGCCTGGCCCATAGTATGAGCCCTTTTTCAACTAACAAGATGCAGTTTGGGCCCTTCTTCAACTAACGAGATGCAGTATGGGCCGTTCTTCAACTAATGAGATTGCAATATGGGCCGTCTTTCAACTAACGATATGCCATATGGACCTGGCCCATAGTATGGGCCCTTTTCAACTAATGAGTTGCAATATGGGCCGTCCTTCAACTAACGAGATGCAATATGGACCTGGGCAGCAATATGGGCCCTTTTTCAACTAATGAGATGCAGTATGGGCCTGGCCCATAGTATGATCCCTTTCAACTAACAATATGCAATATGGGCCTGGCCCATAGTATGGGCCCTTCTTCAACTAACGAGATGAAATATGGGCTGGCCCATAGTATGGGCCGTTCTTCAACTAACGAGATGCAATATGGGCCGTCCTTCAATTAACGAGATGCAATATGGGCTGGCCTAGTATGGGCCGTTCTTCAACTAACGAGATGTAATATGGGCCGTTCTTCAACTAACGAGATGTAATATGGGCCGTTCTTCAACTAACGAGATGTAATATGGGCCGTTCTTCAACTAACGAGATGTAATATGGGCCGTTCTTCAACTAACGAGATGCAATGTGGACCTGGTCCATAGTATGGGCCCTTTTTCAACTACGAGATGCAATATGGGCCTAGCCCATAGTATGATCCCTTTTCAACTAACAATATGCAATATGGGCCTGGCCCATAGTATGCTGTACTGCCTTGATGCAATATGGGCCTGGCCCATAGTATGCTGTACTACCTTTGATGCAATATGGGCCTGGCCCATAGTATGCTGTACTGCCTTGATGCAATATGGGCCTGGCCCATAGTATGCTGTACTACCTTTGATGCAATATGGGCCTGGCCCATAGTATGCTGTACTGCCTTGATGCAATATGGGCCTGGCCCATAGTATGCTGTACTACCTTTGATGCAATATGGGCCTGGCCCATAGTATGCTGTACTGCCTTGATGCAATATGGGCCTGGCCCATAGTATGCTGTACTACCTTTGATGCAATATGGGCCTGGCCCATAGTATGCTGTACTGCCTTGATGCAATATGGGCCAGGCCCATAGTATGCTGTACTGCCTTGATGCAATATGGGCCTGGCCCATAGTATGCTGTACTGTCTATGCAAGATTTATTTATTTATTTATTACATGCTAAAAAGGATCACAATTTTAAAATTTTAATGAAATCTATAATATTTCGCCTGCCTTACACGTGGTTCTGGCTCGTTTTAAATAAATGGGTAGAAATAATTTTCATTTTAAAATATTCTAAAAATATAATAAAAATAATAGTCCATCATCGTCACTCGTGACTAGGGACAATCCAAGAAGTCCACTTTTTATTATTATAAATTAGTTTAATATATATTAAAAATGAATTCATTTATTCAATATAATCAAATTTAAAATTATACTAAAAAATTTATTAGACATAAAATTAAAAAATTAAAAAATTTATTGAATCATTTATTTTTTAATTATTATATTTTAAAGAGTGAAATAAACCCAATAATGTAATTGAGGTGAAATAAAAAGAATGGGGAAATGAAATGGAATAATTCATTGTTTTCCCATTCACAGATCACTACAGCTTGGCTTCGTCTTCTGATCAGAGAGAGAGAGAGAGACCAGAAGCCTCTCTTCTTCTTCTTCTTCTTCATCAATTCTCTCTGTATCTCTCTCGCTCTCTTTCAAGTTTCAATTGATTGAATTGATCTTCGTTCCCTTACGATGCCTTCCCGAAGAAGGACCCTCTTGAAGGTCATCATCCTTGGGGATAGCGGGTGAGAATCAACTGTTCTTCTCTCTCTTTTCGAATTCTGCTTTTGAGGTTACTGCCCTTTCTCTTTAATACTCAACGGATCGACTCAGATCGTTACTTTCCGAACTTGCGGAATTTTCTTTTGTCAGTTCTTGGCCTTTGATCTGGAACGGATTCAATGGGGCTTTAAGATTCTGTTTGCTCGGATTTAGATTGTTTGATGAAGCTACATGTTCTTGCTTCTTTTTATTCACCAGTTGATGGTTGTTAGTAGTGATTGGTTCTTATTTTTGTTGGGAGCACTCGCTTTGTGGCTTACTTTCTATTTTTGGGCTTTTTTGGTTTACTTTTTGGAAATTGACTTTTGTCTTGGGCTGGTATTGAAGGTTCTGATTCGGGGAACTGACATGTTTGGATCTGTTTGTTGTGTTTTAATGTGTTCCTTCTCTACTGTATGGTAATTTGAAGCTTGTTTGTGAACTTGCAGGGTTGGGAAGACCTCTTTGATGAACCAGTATCCTACTTGATTGTTGAATTAACAATGTTATAGTGTACCATTTTCCATTGAAGATACTGATTCGAGTTTCTGTTTTTGTGACAATTCTTCTATTTTACAGAAGAACAGTTTCTTGATCCTCCGTGTGGTTTCCTTGAACTTTTAAAAACAGATATGTAAATAAGAAGTTTAGTAATCAATACAAGGCCACCATTGGAGCTGATTTTTTGACTAAAGAAGTGCAATTCGAAGATAGACTTTTCACTTTGCAGGTTGGTGATGGGGAAACTTCTATTTGCCTATGTACATGTTGCTTTTATTAGATTAGGAGAATTGTCTTGAACTCGATGTGATAAAAAGTCCACAAAAAATGTGAGATCTCACATCGGTTGGGGAGGAGAATGAAGCATTCTTTATAAGGGTGTGGAAACCTCTTCTTAGCATACGCGTTTTAAAAACCTTGAGGGGAAGCCCGTAAGGGAAAGCCCAAGGACAATATCTGCTAGTAGTGAACTTGGGCTGTACAAATGGTATCAGAGCCTAGGCGATGTGCCAGCGAGGAAGCTGAGCCCCGAAGGGGGGTGGATATCGATTGGAAAAGGGAATGAATGCCAGCGAGGACGTTGGGCCCCGAAGGGAGGTGGATTGTGAGATCCCATGTCGGTTGGGGAGGAGAACGAAACATTCTTTATAAGGTGTGGAAACCTCCCCCTAGCAGACCTGTTTTAAAAACCTTGAGGGGAAACCCCAAAGGGAAGGCTCAAAGAGGACAATATCTGCTAGCGGTGGACTTAGACGGTTACAAATAGTATTAGAGGCAGACACCGAGTGATGTGCCAGCAAGGCGGTGTACCAATAAGGACGCTGGTCCCCAAAGGGGGTGGATTGAGAGGTCCCACATTGATTGGAGAAGGAAACGAATGCCAGCGAGGACGCTGGGCCCTGAAAGCAAGGGAAGCCCAAATGGGAAAGTCCAAAAAGGACAATATCGGCTAGCGGTAGTCACGGCTTGACTGTTACAAAAAATGTCTTAGCACTTCACCTCACTGTGTAGTGTCTCAGACTTGCATTATTTGGAAACTCAAACTATATAATTTCCTTGTGCTTGGTTAGTAGGGAAAATGTGCATGAACTTGATCAATCCATCTGGGAAAATATGAATTTCTTGAATGATATTTTTGAAAATGATAGCTGTGTCTTAATCCTTTATAATGAGCAAGAACTTGGCCATGGAGGCTGCATCTTCTCATGTAAGGGACTCAGTTGAACCTTCAATCTTTAGATAATGACATCCCATTGCCTTACAGATATGGGATACAGCAGGCCAGGAACGATTCCAAAGCCTTGGTGTTGCTTTTTACAGAGGTGCTGATTGCTGCGTTCTGGTGTATGATGTCAATTCAATGAAATCATTTGACAACCTTAACAACTGGCGGGAAGAATTCCTTATCCAGGTTCTGTTCTCAATGTTTATGGACTATAATCTTGTTACCAGAAACCGATTTACAGAAGAGTTCAAATAAGTTGAAAAGATAATAGAAAACCTGAACTTCTTTTGATGCTTTTGCATAACATCATCTGCAGGCGAGCCCTTCCGATCCCGAAAATTTTCCCTTCGTTGTTCTAGGAAATAAAGTTGACATAGATGGTGGAAATAGTAGAGTTGTAAGTATTACCTAAATTTCAGTATTGAATCATGTTCTCTTTCTACATTCAGAAGATTGTAAGCTGAAATTTTCTGTTTTTCCGAATACTTCAGGTTTCAGAGAAAAAGGCACGAGCTTGGTGTGCATCGAAAGGAAACATCCCATACTTTGAAACTTCTGCCAAAGAAGGCATTAATGTGGAAGAAGCCTTCGAATGCATTGCAAAAAATGCCCTCAAGAGTGGGGAAGAGGAAGAGATGTAAGTTCATATGCCAAACCAAATATTACTAACTCAGTCTCTCATTTTCTATTCTCAGTTATTTGTTGTACATGTGCATCAAATATGAATCCATTGTTAGCTACATTATCATGCATTTCACCAACCAAAATTACTTATCAATTTCCACATTTGTACAAACTCGACGTGATAAGGGTTTTGGTTGGGGATATTTCACCTAGTTTTGTTGTTTCCAAGCTGTGTCGCACGCCGTAGAAGTGAACAATGTGTGCAGGATCCCGAATCCTCTATCCTATACCTTATAGAAATCGAATAGACGAATTAAGGTTTAGATCTAGCAATGGATTTAGTTAGTAGTTTTTGACCTGAGGCTGTGGATATGTAGAATCTAGCTCGTCCTAAATGGCTGTATTTTCTAACTTCCTTTGTTTCGAACTTTCTTCGTCCATGCTTCGTTGGTTTCTACTCGTGCCTATTAACTTCACTTTCACAAAACCTTTTTGATTAATGGTTGCGATGGTGTACTGCAGATACTTACCCGACACCATCGATGTTGCGAGGAACAATCAGCCAAGATCATCTGGATGCGACTGCTGAGTTCTATACACTGAAGCACCTCTTATTCTATTTCATTCTCCAGTAAATCTCAAGTCTTCTATAAAGGTCCTACAGACTCAGGCTTTTTATGCATATTCCTATTTGTACATTTGGCTTTGCATTTGAACAAATCCTGTCATTATCGACTCAGTTCGTGTTTGGTCGTTGCAAGTTGTGTTTACTATCTTAGGGGTTTATTAATTATCCATCTCGTGACCGACTCTATGCCTGAGCCTCATTTGTTGATGACAATCAGTTTGTCGCATAAGTTTATGTAATTCTTCTTCTTAGTGAACGTATTGATTCTTGTTTATTTGCTAGGATTTTGGTTCCTCTGTTCATGCTTCAATATATTTTAGATCTTCAGCCAGGATAGTTTCTGCAATGGTCACAATTATAACTCATTTGTTAAACTATAATATGATCATATGGCTACGAAATGTCCAATAGAAAGATTTTGAACTATAATATGATCATATGGCTGTTCAGAATACAAAAGGACTATAAAGTCTGGCAGGCTGAATTAGATTCTTTTTCCTTCCAAATTTAAAACTGTTCCTGGTTGAATATAATACAACATTCAAATCAAATTGGTTACACAGTAAACTGAAGTGAACTCTACTGTATTAAAATGGTTGCGATCTCAACCTGCAAGCTAATATTGATTTACTTTGACCCAACAGAAGAAAGTGTGTCCTGATTTGCAGGGCGAAATGAACTCCCAGAAATTGTTGTACCGGTTGTTGGGTATTGGGGGTTAGGGTTAGAGGCAGCCATACCCGGCAGTCCCGACGTCGGGGGCCTTTGGGGAACCATGCCCATTGGAGGCCTTGGGACTGTGTTTGCAAAGTTCATGGGCATCCTGTTTGTTGGTAATGTTGGTGCCCCACCTCGTGATGACGAAGCAGGTAAGCCTAGTCGAGCAGCGATTATCTGTGCACGTTCCTGGAAAAGCCTCTGCTTTGACCTGTCTAGTTGCTCCCTCATTCTCACCGTCACGTTTTCCATGTCGTTGAAGAATGCTAACTTGCTTTCCAACTTATGCAGCTATAAATAGAGAGGGTAGTGTAAGTTTTGTTTAAAATGTATGGGAAGGGAAACAACTTCAGTTGAGATACCTGTTTTTCGATTAATATCATGGCAAGTTGACGGATTTGGTCCTCTTCTTGATTAGCCAGGATTTTTGCCTTCACTGCTGCTGCTGACAGTGTCGTAACCGCAGCACGCTTGAACTTGTCGATTTTATCCTCTTTTTTACTCATACAATTGGAGTTTTCTTCTTTGTTGTCCTTGCTTTGATTATCATCTGTTAAAGAACAAATAAACAGGTACTATAAGAAAAAAATGCATTCTCGTATACTTCTCAGCAAAACAAGATTCATTAATTTGCAGAGTGTGTTCAACACTCCTAAAAGTCCAGAGAATCAATCATGCTTATAGCGTTCCTCACACATTTTAAAATTCAGCAGATCAGATCAAGCATGATACATAATACAATGATACGACAACAGAAGGACGACAAGAAGTTATACCAACTTGAGCTAAAAAAAACCGAGCGAAATTTCAAAGTCGAAAGACTTTGTCCTCGATATAATCTTTCTAAAGACAAGTCATAAGACTGATCATCACCTTGAAATTTTTCATTGTACAGAATTCTTTCTTGGGAAGAAGATAGACTTCTTTCAAAGACGTCTCCATACCCTTAAAAATCGAACTTAATAGTCTCTGAACACTCTTGAAACGAGGTCATCAATTCTGAACTCGGCACATTACAACCATCAAAACTAAACACTACCTGCTTAGTCTCCTCAATAATTACCCACCGTAGTTTACAAAAGAATTTTGTATATAAAGAGATCCATCAAGACCTCGTATTATGTACAAGATTAAAAAAAGAATAATCAAAATAAGAGAACTTATCTTCAAAGGAGCACATATTTCTTTCCTGCCAGATGTGCCACAAAAGATCTCTAAACGCACAACTTCTAACAATCTTTATCTTTCCTTTTCAAGTTCCATGCATGAATGAATACCTTCCATAAACCAATCGTCCACCTTCTTATGGAGGAAAAAAGAAATTCCTAAGTTCCCACCAAGTGGTAGAGGCAAAGTCAATGGAGGAGCAGGTGATTAAGGGTTTCCTCCATATTCAAACACATCCTTCAACCTGATGGTGAAGGGGAACCACCTCCTACACTTTCAGTTAATCCTTCATTATTAACGAGAGACAAAGTTTTGTTTTTGTATCTCCCGAAACCGACAATTCTATGAAAGAAAGATTATGATCCCCTTACTTTCCACGAAGCTCTTGATTTCTATTTCCAACTTACTCTCTCTGAACTTAGGCAATTACTTTCCTCAAGAGAGTTAAGTCCTTTATGCATATAAAAGTTTCTTGTTCCCTTCATGGCTTACACAAATTTCACGAAAGATGGAGACGCATTCTGATCCCACAATAGTGACCTAAGGAAAGAAAGCCTTTTCATGAAATTAAACCCTTCCCACCTTTTCATTTGTTTTTCTTCAGTTCTTTCAGAAAAATATTTGGGATTTTATGTTTGCATGTTTCTGGATTATGTTGGGTTTTTCGCAGTTCACTAAAAGGAAATGTGGAACAATTAGTAGGTGGAACTTATATCAAGGGAAGAACTAAAAGTTGTGGATTGGTACGGGTAACTCAATACAATGGAAGATTCTGCTGGAAAGAAATAATTGAAAATTTAACGAGCCTTCAAGTGTTATTGTTCTCTCTTTCTCTCTCTTTGGGTTGTCGGGGGGGGGGGGGGGGGGGGGGGGGGGGGGGG
>NW_019268533.1:2581843-2616196 GCF_002738365.1 Cucurbita moschata
GGGGGGGGGGGGGGGGGGGGGGGGGGGGGGGGATGGAGAGGTGGAGGTGTCAGATTGTTTACCGTGCAAGATGGGTATCTCATGAGAGAGGGATCCAAATAACCCACACTCATCAATGGAAGCCTTGTCAAATCATAATCTCTGACTAAACACCAGCACTAAGTGCACAGACCAAGCCAACCTCCTAGCTCCTCCTAGAAACAATCCCTCTCCCGATACCTGGAGGGACTATAATCACATTTATGGAATAGAATGAATAAATTCTAGGATCCATGAACTAATCCCAGGCTAGGAAGGTTGTGAGTCCATACAACCAAGATGCCTCCAGAAGACCTTATAGGATCAAGGGATTCACTCAAAAAAACTGATCTCTCTAAATAATATGAATTGGATTCCCATGAACCCTAGAACACTTTGTCTCTTGAAGGATAAACAAGTCATGCTTTGCTTGAGACAATTTCCCTAAAAAGTTTCCACTTAACTTTCACTTCAAACATGAATTTGAAGAGATATTTGAAAGACAAAATATTGGATGACTCGAGAAAAAAAATGCCTATCCTGAAATACTAAGTCAAGGGATCACCATGTATGAGGGAAAGTATGTCAAACAGGATTTTGCAGTTTGTTTCATTTAATTTCATCTCAAGAGTCACGATAATCTTTTGCGAGAAGGCATCAAGCTTGAAGGAAGAATGTCAAAACCAATTAGCAAAGAGAGCAAAGTTCTTCATCTCTAAATTCCCAACCCCTCTACACCACCCCCTGGCCCCTCCAACAAAGTGGGCCATAATTTCTCTAACTTGGAATATGGTTGAAGAAGGACAAGAAAGAAAGTGAGAGCTAAATTATCTGATTGGTTTTGTCAGTTACGTATGCTTCCCCCTAGAACATTACACTTTCCTCCAAGAAGTCCTACACTTTTGCGGTTCTTGATGATCCTTTTTTTTCTTTTTTTTCAAGAAATATACATAACAGTACACGAGGAAGTTCCTAAAAACAAATCAAAGTCAATACTATTCAATAGGAAATAACTTGTACTCACCATCCTCTTGGAATGTGCAAGCTTTGGATAGCCTTGAATAATTTATTTTAAAAAAAATTGAAAAATGCAATCTGAATTGGTGGGAGGTTCAAAAATACAAAATTATAGCTGGGAAAAAAAAAAAAAGAAACACGTACCTGCTCCTCTTTCAATAACCGAAGTTGGTTTTACTGGTAGTGGAGTTGCATTCTCTGTTGAGGGCAAAGAATCAGCGACCTTGCTTGCTTCCTGGTCAACCACGGATTTAGACGTTTCAGTTTTTGCAGGTTCATTCCCATTGTGAGAATCAGGTATAATAGCTACATCTTTTGAGGCTTCTTTCACTGAATTAGCAGAAATTGTTGGTTGAGGCTCGTTTGCAGAGGGTAAATGATTTGGCTCGTCATCTAATTCTTTTTTAGTTTTGGCAGAATGAGATGGAACTTGCTTCTGAATCTCAGTTTTTTCAGCATGTTGCAAATCTGACATATGAACATCCTTGGGTGACAACTTAGGTTGTGATGGTTTTTCAGCAGAAGTTCCTTCTCCCAATTTTTCAACTGGATTTGATGTCGATTTTGATTCTACATTTTCAGATTCCTTCACAATGCCTGTTCTTTCAACCTCAGGTATTTCTGGTTCTCTCAATTCTTTCAAATTACTTGTTCTATCTGAATCATGATTAGTAATTGGATTGTGTTCTATAATAGCATCTGAAGAATTTTCATTATCTATAGTTTCCTTTGTCACCGATTCTCCATTTTTGTTATTACCGTCATTAGCTGATAGGGCTCCGTCATCTAAGACCGAAGTAGAATTGTCTGGTCTCTGTTTCGCACACTGTTCCTTGTCATTTTTCTGAGCTTCCACATTGACAATACTGCAAAAGTATCACTGTGATCAAAGAATAGAACAAAACTGAAACAAGCATGTCAAGTCTCAACGTCAAGTACCTCTCTGAATTAGCTTTGGCCTTCTGATCATCTGGTGGATCTTCTAAAATAAAGCAGTGCCTTGTAGCCAGTTCTAAACTGGGAGATTTCTGAGATACGCTTTTCAAAGAAAAACGGGCTGATGCACTGGCAACATCTGATCCAACTAAGCGTGCAAGGAATGCAGCCTGAAAAGCAGATATTTAAATAGTTGAGCAATCAGGAATGAAATTTATGATTATAAGGAGTGCTAATGAAGGGCAAAGAGTACACACTTCACTATTTCTGCTCCACCAATAAATATAATAAGCATGACAATTACTAACTGAAGGTCATCCTGAGCACGGACAGAAGCTAATGAACGAATTGTAACGATAGCTGCCAAAACTTGGTTCATGTACAGATACGGATGACAAAACGAAATCCTAGAATGCTAAGGCAGGTTCAAGGTAAACCTTCATTTTCTAGTGGAGAGAATTATTTGAATTGAACATATAAAGAATAAAAGGGAAAAAGATAGCAAGAATCTAGAATCAACGAAGTTAACATACACCTTCAAGCAAAGTAGTAAAGTTCATACAAAGTGAACGTCAAACTGCTCCTTTGCAGCGCAGACCTGGTGCATCTTATAGGCTAACAAGAAATAAGATGCCTGCCATGACATCCAAAAAATCCATCACGGAAGAAATCATCTTCCATCTATGAGACTTAAGAAAATTCCAGAAACCAAGTTCAATATACAAGGAACCAGCTTAAGTGATGACTCTTAAGTTTTTGTTTGCTGCGCAAATCTAAATAGTGGTTTTACTTTTAGATTTTTATTTTATGGAAAGCGAGGAACTTCAAAACCATGCGACTAATCCTAGCGTGATTCAGAACAATGAAATAACCATAAATTTGAGGCATACCAATGAATAAAAACTATTCAAGATCGATTAAAGAAAATTAGGACTACCAATTTCATTAGTCCTTACGTTCTAAATTCCACTTACCAATGCCATGACAGGGTTCCCTACATCAGCAAATGATAGTGGGTGCTCAGGTGTTAGTACATAACCAATGGCTTCAAATGCCTCCCTCAAAGCATTCAAGGCAATGTCTTCAGAAACCTTCTGATCACCATCTTCTAATTTGGAGTTATCTAAAGCAGCTTTTCCTTCAACATCCTCTGATTTTGAATTATCCAGCCCAACTTTTACCTCACCTGTATCTTCCTTGGTTGCAGTTTCTGTATTCGAAGCCTCTTTTTCAGTAGCCTTATTATCCATTGATTCAGTGATATCAGTAGGGACTGATGAATCATTTTCAGTTAAAGGTGGAACAGTTTCTTTTGCACCGTCTTCAACATTATCCTCAGATTCAAGAAAGGTATCCTCAATTGGCATTTGAATGAAGTGCAATATACATTGGGCTTTTGTTTTGGTGGCCACATGTTCAGCAATCTCATTCCAGTTTTCCTTATAAAGCTCTAAAGCCTCAAGGAGGAGGAGAGTTTCCTGATCTGTCCACTTACCTCCACTAGCACCAGGAACCCCAACGGACTCCATGAGAATAAAATCTGATGAAGACATATCGGAATCAAATTTCCCATTGTTAAAGCACTCCGAACATAAATCAAAATCTGCCTGTCAAAGATGAATATTATTAGTTGATATGTCAATGAATACACATAACTGTTGACTTATGAGACTACTCATGAAATTTAATGTCATGATTTTGCATCCATGAGATTCTAAAATACAAGTTTGATATTCCAACAATGAACTGCTTAAAGAAGGAATTTTGAATTGACAACCCACCTGCTCCTGGGTTCTGTCTGGTATATGACACTTTTTTTCTTTTTTTTTTTTGGTAATTATAGGCTAGTCCTAATTCCTAAGATTGGAATCATTAGTTTTTGTTGGGAGGGGGCCCTCTCATCTCCTTGCCCTTAGGCTGCTCCTTGCTTGTTAATAAAATTCCTTTGTTCCTAATTAAAAAAACAAACAAACAAAAGAAGAAAAAAGAAACCAACCTGCTTCTGGCAGTGGTAACGTTTCCGAGAGCAATCAGCAGAGCATGAGTTACAGTGGTACTCAACAGATGGACCCTCAGGCCTCGTCATCTCTTCAGAAATTGCAGATTCTCTAAGCAATCTAGGTGGAGCTGCAGTGGTAACATTGATCTTCGGAACAATAGATGGGCAGGATTCTAATGTTTCAAAGTGAAACAACTTCTCAACCAAAGAGTCCTTTTGACTTTCATCGTCAAGATCACTTGTTGAAATTGATTCTGCAGATAGGAAAGGGTGAAAATTAATCAAACCCCAATGGTCAAGAAACTCCATCACCTCCTTTCTAGCATCTTGTTCTCCAACTTCCATCTCTGATAGATCTTTTGCTTCAAGCTGCGTACTGGGATTTGCATGGAATTTTTTCATAATCCAATTACGTATCTTGATATATATATCAGGACTTCGAGTGCCATCCTTTCCACTGAAAAAAGAAGGCATCGAACGTTCCTCAATTGGATGGACTTCTGTCCACGAAAACCAACCTGAAAAAAAAGACCAAACGACAATCAATAAACTTGTGGATCTCTCATTCTCTCTTCACTAATGAAGAAAGAAAGCCTAAGATTAAGCTTGTTCCTGGAACCAGAAAGGAAGAAATGAAAATTCTGTAAAGCATGGAAGAATTAAACTTATGGCTGGGTTATTAATGTAGCACTTTGTAATTTCGCCCACTACATACTCTAGAGAATTAAGAAGCTGTAAGAGACAAACCAGGCACATGAAATAGAAGGCCAAAAGAAAGGGAAACAGAAAATATTGGTTGAGACTTCGTCTTGAAGAAGATCTATGTACTTTTCCAATCCAAGACAGCAGAGATCTTTCAAATAATTTCACATATCAGAAGACTTTAAATTTCAGAAAAATCTTTCAAATAAAATCTATGATCTTTCAAATAATTTCACATATGTACTTGTCTATGTACTTGTCCAATCCAAGCTGTAAGAGACAAACCATGCACATTTTCTTGCATCCTCACATAGTCTCAGAAAAGCAAAAGAAGCTCAACATGTAACTATAATTCATTCCAGCAGTTCTTTGGAAATTTTTGCATCCCTCAATTTGCTAAGAAATTTTTGACAAAATAAAAAGATGCACTGAACTTCCAATGAAACAGATACCCGAAGCCTAATGTACATTTAGATATGCACCACTGAGGTACTGAATTCTTAATCACAACAAAGAAAATTGGGAAGCTTTTCTTCACGGTACAAAAATACCAAGCCCTTAGTTCAAAATTTCCCTTCTCTCAACATGGAGGTCATTTCGACAAACCCCTACAACACTTGGGACAAATCAGGATCTCGAAAAAGAGTAAACCAAACTCACCGCAATGATTCGGAACGACATGAGAATTCGCACTCCGAGATTTAATGGCTTCGAAATCAGCTTCGAAAGACGCCTCCAAATTCGCCAATCTAGTCGCCTTGTTCAATTCCTCCGCCGCAGCGACCAACGCGTCTCCACGCTGAACTTCAGAATGAAGTAAAGAGCCTTCCGTCTTAACTGATCCGGCGGCGGAGGCAAGACCTCCATTAGCCGATGCTGCTCCAGCAACATTGTTAGGGCCAAATCGAGCTCTGGTGAAAGGGCCGTTATGATTTGGAGGATGTGAAAGCGCAGATTTTTCGCGAGTAACGCGTTTCGAGGGCGCGGATGAGGAGATAGAGCCACCGAGAGTACTTGCCTTTCGCTTCTGAGCTCCAGCTCGACGACGAGAAGAAGGCGGCTCCGATGACGGAGAATCGGTGCTGTTTGCCGGTAAATTTCCGGCGTCGCGGCGCTTGTCCTCCATGTGAGGATTTTGCTGGAAATGGAATCAGTTGTAGATGATGATAGTGTCTACTTTTGAGAACTCCATTGTTGCTGATTATATTGCTATTGGCATACCCAACCTTGTTTCTTCCATGATGCATTGAACTTAGAATTCCAGTTCTTACCAAAAAAAAAATAATAATAAAATAAAATAAAATCCAATTTTTACAAAGGTTAAATAGTAGGCTAGATTTTTATTTTATTTTATTTTATTTTTATTTTGAAATTATTTTGAAAATTTAAATTTCTAATTTTTTTTTAATTAAATATATTGATTGAACTAGACTCGGCCGATAGTCATTATCAGACTAGACTTTCGAGGTTTCGAATCTCAAATCATGATTTAAAAGACAGGCTAAAAACAAATAAAATAACAGATAAAAATGTTGTGAAATTTAAATTTAAATCTAAATAAATAAATAAAGACCACGATTAAATACGAAGTTGTTGTGTAAATTTATTATAAAAGAGAAAATGAGTTTAGGATTCAATTGCAAAACGAAATACAAAGACGAATTGATGCTCTAGAACGACCCCCTTTATGACCGTACAGCTTTCGAATGCTCCTCTATCTTGATTGGTCGACTACGAGCACCTGGAAAAATAAAGTGAGTATAGAAATGCTCACTAACCAACCTATTTGTATGCTCGCATCGTATTCTTGACATAGTAGGTATTCACTTGGGTTTACTCAGGCTTTAGGAAGTTCAAGCCTAATCTCTACTGATATCTGAGCATCTAGGGTGCATTGAAGTTTCGAACGGTACCTTAAGTGCTCAAGGACCCACTTTGCGTTCGGAGAAGTGGTTCACCCTTTTCTGTTGTTGTAGATCTACGAAGCGACAAGTCCCATCTTTGAGGTGAATTGCTCTTCTGTTCTTTAACTTAGGGTAGCTTACTTTGTCTATGCGGTGTGAAACTGATGTCTCAAGTTAAGGCACTACTCGTAGAACCGATGTCCATTGAGGCACTATTCGTAGAACTCTCTCGGTGAGACGGGATGGTGGTGTGCTAGTCTACTCATCATCCATGGGAGTGACTGGATGTACTTGCCAACTAATATAATTACCTACGTGATCTCAAGCCCTCTCTTAAGACGGATCCGTACTTGACAACAACATCAAATACATAAAAATAAATAAATAAATAAATAAAAATAAAAATTAATAATTTAAAATATAATTTATTGAATAATTTGGATGATTATAAGTTTTTAAATATTAATAATTATTTTAGCTAATTGATTTTATAAATTTCTTCCCCAAAAGAAGATGGTTGATTCATGCAACGCTCGAGTAAAAAATGACTACATAAACGAACTGAGACCACATTCGAACGAAACTGATCTTCAAGGTATGATGGTTAAAAAATACTTGAAAAATTGATAGTCACTGCTTATTTTAGGGACGTGCACCTTCATTTTCAATGACACAATTTTAAGAACTTTAAGGTCGAGCGTTTTTAGTATTTGAGTAAGAACAAAATATTTTGAAAGGATCTGTGTTGGTGCGTGGGGAATAATTTTCATTCTTAAAAACACTTCAAGACAAGTAGGTAGCGTGAGCATATTGCGGGGATACAGGAGAATCTCGAGCCATCAAGTGTCAAATTCGATTCCAATGTTTAATTCCTTGAGGAGTTTCCCACGGTTGATTTTTGGATAGGAAAGATTTCCAATTTTATTGAACAGAAAAGTAAATTACACAAACGGTAAACACGTTAGATCATAGCTTAAGGGATTCGTAGATCCCTTAAGAGATCAATTATTCTCGTATATTTCTATGGCATATTTTGACATAACATTAAGCATGTGCGACCTGTATGTCAGCTTTGTCATGGTGAGCATCAACCCAGGAATCTTTAGCTTTGAGGTTGTCGTGATCGCGATCTTTGACAGAAGGATTTGTTTTGTTATCATCGGGATAAAATGAGGCACTTGGTCGTGATTGTATGTCTTTGGAAAGAAGTTCGACTTCAACAACATTTGGATAAAATGAGAGATTCGGCCGTGGTTCTATATCTTCAGCAATAAACTTTTTTGTGGTGTCGTCGGGATAAAATGATGCACTTGGTCGGGGTTCTATGTCTTTAGAAAAAAGTTTAGTTTTGACAACATCCGGATAAAATGAGAGGTTTGGTCGTGGCTCTATTTCTTCAGCAATAAACTCTTTTTTGGTGTCGTCGGGATTAAAATGAGAGGTTTGGTCGTGGCTCTATTTCTTCAGCAATAAACTCTTTTTTGGTGTCGTCGGGATAAAATGATGCGCTTGGTCGGGGTTCTATGTCCATAGAAAAAAGTTTAGTTTTGACAACATCCGGGATAAAATGATGCGCTTGGTCGGGGTTCTATGTCCATAGAAAAAAGTTTAGTTTTGACAACATCGGGATAAAATGAGAGGTTTGGTCGTGGTTCTATATCTTCAGCGACAAACTTTTTCTTGGTATCGTCGGGATAAAACGATGCACTTGGTCGGGGTTCTATGTCTTTAGAAAAAAGTTTAGTTTTGACAACATCCGGATAAAATGAGAGGTTTGGTCGTGGCTCTATTTCTTCAGCAATAAACTCTTTTTTGGTGTCGTCGGGATAAAATGATGCGCTTGGTCGGGGTTCTATGTCCATAGAAAAAAGTTTAGTTTTGACAACATCCGGATAAAATGATGCACTTGGTCGGGGTTCTATGTCTTTAGAAAAAAGTTTAGTTTTGACGACATCCGAGTCAAATGTGGCTTGTGGTCGAGGCTCGAGATTTTTGACGAAAAGCTTTCCATCTTCAATCTTCAAAGTTTCAGTACAATCTTCTGTTTCTTTTTCAGAAAGAAGTGAGTTTGGATCAGAATGGATAAATTCTTCAATGTCTTCATGCAACAACTTGTTGTCGATGAAATTTCTCCAGTGATGATCTCCTGGCTCGTGCCTCGATTCTATAGTGTTTGCAAGCTAAATTCACCACAAAAAAACCGAAATCAAAACATATTTGAGTATACGAAAATAACTTAAATTCAATACGAAATGGGGTTAGAGTGGGGGAAGACGAATGGAATTGGTAATTAATTACCAAAATAAGTAAGAAGAAATTGATGAACACGAGTCCCTTCATGTTTTGATATCACTTCGTTCCTCCTTTGTTGAGTTCCCTTAAAAAAAATCACAAACGCTTCTTCTATATATACCTTTAATATGTTCCTTCATGCTTACGACTCAGATAAATTTTATATTTGGCTAAGTTAATAAAAATATCTCTAAACTTTACACCGTCTCAATTATGTTTCAATAATAACTTTAAATTTAAAAAAAAAAATCCTCATAAATGTTTCAAATATTTTGTATTTTAAAAAAATTTAGAAGTACCAAAAGTTCAAAAATATTATTATCATTAAAATATTTCAAAAAATACTCATAAATTGAACATTAATATCTTAAACTTTTAGAAAAAAGTTTTATTTTTTTATATTGTTGATGTGTTCAAATTGAAGAAGGAAATAATCTATGAGATGCAAATAGACGACTCATGTTTCTATAAAAATCAAGGATGTTAACAATATTTTTAAAAGTTCTCGTTATTTAAAAAACTCAATAACTCAAAAAATTCAATTGACATAACTCAACCGATACCGTTATTTAGGTTGAATTGAATTCAAATAAATGAAAATTTTATGATCACATAAGTTTCAAAAAATTAAATAGAACCAACGGGTTAATTTTAATTTTCTTTTTAGGATACAGTTATATACATATATTTATTTAATTTTATTATTATTATTTCTTCAATAATTCTATAAAATAATTTTTAATTATTTAAGAGGTAATTTTTTAAATATATATTGAAATAGAGTTGCAAATATAAATAAAATACTTAAAAATAAATAAATAAATATTTTATGAACTAACATTTTATTTTTATTAAAAATAAAAATTTAAATAAATGATCGAAAATCTATCCCATCTAAAAATTTTGTATTTAAATTAATTTTGGATGAGATCATTAATTAATAAAATTTATTATTATTTGCATTATTGTCATTTATGGTTGATTATTGCATCATTGTCATTTATGGTTGATAATGCAAATTAATGGATACTTATAACAAGAAAAAGGAGGCTATATAGATGGAATTTATGAATGACTAATTATGGAAAGTTTTACAAACCTTACTTGAGGTTAAATAAAATTTAAATTTTTAATTTTTTTTAATTAAATATAGAATATGATTGAGCTATACTCTGTTGATAGTCATTATCACGACTCAATTTTCGAGGTTTCAAATCTCAAATCATGATTTAAAAGACAAACTACAAACAAATAAAATAATGTGGTGAAATTTAAATCGAAATAAAAACAAAAAATTTCTTGATTAAATATGAAATAAAATTCAATTATAGGAGGTTGTTGCGTAAATTTATTATAAACGAGAAAATGAGTTTAGGATACAATTAGAAAATGAAATACAAAGATGAATTGACGTTCCATAACGTCCCCCTTTATGACCGTATAGCTTTCGAACACTCCTCCGTCTTGACCGGCAGCCTGTGAGCACTGGACAAAAAAGAAGGGTAAAAGGGTGACTATAAAAATAATCAGTAAGCAACCTATTTGTATGCTCTTATCACATCCTTAACATAGTAGGTATCTATGTACTTTACTTTGGGATTAAGGAAGTTCGAGCCTAGTCTCTACTGCCACTTGAGCATCTATGGTGCCTCAAAGTCTTGAACGGTACCTTAACTGCTAAAGGACCCACTTTAGGTTTAGAGGAGGTGGTTCACCCTTTTCTGACATTGCAGGTCCGTGGAACGACGAGTCCCATCTTTGGGTGAATTACTCTCTGTTGTTTAACTTAAGGTAGCTTACTTTTTAGGCACTATCTCGTACAACTCTCTCTTTGGTGGGGATATGATGTGTGTGCTAGTCTAATCATCATCCATGTAAAGTTAGTTGGCAAATGTTGAACACAACTCTCTGTGGGAAACACTCACACACTTATTAAGAACCAGAGATTTACAAAAGACTATTCCTTTGTATTGTTTTGGATTTACTGGTAGGATGGAGGGTATTTATACCGTCAATCTATTCCTAAAATTTGTTAAGGTTTTTTCTAAAATACCTAAATCATTCTCTTAATTTTATTCTAAAATTCCTAAATCATTTTCCTAAATTTATTCCTAACATTCTAAATCATAAATATAATTACTGAGCTTAACCCTATTGGGCTAGTGATGATATTTTAACGGCTAACCCTTCCCATGAGATTATATAGTCACCCAAGGTTGGCGAAGTGACTCCATGCTCCATCTACTTACCAGCTACTAAGACTACCTACGTGATTTCACGCCCTCTCTTGGGATGGATCTGTACTACTTATACTTAAAGAATTGATGGTTAAGAAAAACTCGAAGAATTGATAGTCACTACTTATACTAAGAACGTGCACCTTCATTTTTTATGACTAAATCTTAAGAACTTTAAAGTTACGCGTTCTCAGTTTGAAGTAACCACGTTAGGTGATCTAGTATTTGAGCATGAACAAAATATCTTGAAAAGGATTTATATGAATACATGGGAAATAGTTTTCATTCTTAGAAATACTTCAAAACGAATAGGTAGCGTGATCATGTTGCAAGGATACATGAGAATCTCGAGCCATCAAATGCTAAATTCGATTCCAAACTTGGTTCAACGGTGTTATAATTTTGAAAATTTATTACTAAAACAGATCGTTAAAGTAGATCATATATTTATTCCATTCGGTATCGATCACTATTACATGAAATGGAAATCTAAATAGAAACCATCCCAGTATATAGCTTCCTCGTAATATTATTCATGACCACAACTTATTTTTTCCACATTCAAACAGAAAAGTAAATTACACAAACCATAAACACGTTGGATCATAGCTTAAGGGATTTTTAATAGATATTTTTCTTCCTTTCTCTTTGGACATAGCATCAAGCTTGTGCCACTTGTACGTCAGCTTCATCACGGAGAGCATCGATCGAGAACTCTTTGGCTTTGAGATTGTCTCGATGAAATGTGGTACTTGATCGTGGCTCTATAGGTTTGATAACAAGATTTGTTTTGATATCATCGGGATAAAATGTGACACTTGTGCGCGGTTCTATATCTTTGACAATCTTTGTTTTGATATCATTGGGATAAAACGTGACACTTGGTCGCGGTTCTATATCTTTGCCAACTTTTAAATTGATGTCATCCGGATAAAATGTGACACTTTGTCGTGGTTCTATATCTTTGGCAATCTTTGTTTTGATATCATCGGGATAGAATGTAATACTTGGTTGTGGTTCTATATCTTTGGCAATCTTTGTTTTGATATCATCTGGATAAAACGTGACACTTGGTCGCGGTTTTATATCTTTGACAACCTTTAATCTGATATCATCCGGATAAAATGAAGCACTTGGTCGGGGTTTTATGTTTTCAGAAAAAAGTTTAGTTTTGACAACATCCAGATAAAATGAGAGGTTTGGTCGTGGTTCTATATCTTCAGCGATAAACTTTTTCTTGGTATCATCGGGATAAAACGATGCACTTGGTCGGGGTTCTATGTCTTTAGAAAAAAGTTTAGTTTTGACAACATCCGGATAAAATGAGAGGTTTGGTCGTGGTTCTATATCTTCAGCGATAAACTTTTTCTTGGTATCATCGGGATAAAACGATGCACTTGGTCGGGGTTCTATGTCTTTAGAAAAAAGTTTAGTTTTGACAACATCCGGATAAAATGAGAGGTTTGGTCGTGGTTCTATATCTTCAGCGATAAACTTTTTCTTGGTATCATCGGGATAAAACGATGCACTTGGTCGGGGTTCTATGTCTTTAGAAAAAAGTTTAGTTTTGACAACATCGGGATAAAATGAGAGGTTTGGTCGTGGTTCTATATCTTCAGCGATAAACTTTTTCTTGGTATCATCGGGATAAAACGATGCACTTGGTCGGGGTTCTATGTCTTTAGAAAAAAGTTTAGTTTTGACAACATCGGGATAAAATGAGAGGTTTGGTCGTGGTTCTATATCTTCAGCGATAAACTTTTTCTTGGTATCATCGGGATAAAACGATGCACTTGGTCGGGGTTTTATGTCTATAGAAAAAAGTTTAGTTTTGACTACATCCGAGTCAAATGTGGCTTGTGGTCGAGGCTCGAGATTTTTGACGAATAGCTTTCCATCTTCAAGCTTCAAAGTTCCGGTGCAATCTTCCATTTCCTTCTCAGAAAGAAGTGAGTTTGGATAAGATTGGATAAATTCTCCAATTTTTTCACGCAATGACTTGTCGTCAATGAAATTTCTCCAGTGATGATCTCCTGGCTCGTACCTTGATTCTATAGTGTTTGCAAGCTAAATTCACCACAAAAAAGCCGAAATCAAAACATGTTCGAGTATACGAAAATAACTTAAATTCAATACGAAAAGGGGTTAGAGTAGGGAAAGATGAATGGAATTGGTAATTAATTACCAAAATAAGTAGGAAGAAATTGATGAACACAAGCCCCTTCATGTTTTGATATCACTTCGTTCCTCCTTTGTTGAGTTCCCTACAAAAGAAAACCACAAACTCTTCCTCTATATACCTTTTATCTTCCATTCAGATAAATTTTATATTTGGCTAAATTAATAAAAATATTCATAAATTTTACGCAATGTTTCAATAATAACTTTAAACTTAAAAAAAATTGAAAACAGTTAAATTAAACACGTTAGAAAGTATCAATAAACTTTCAAAAATTAATATCCTAAAACTTTTAGAAAACAATTAATTTTTTTTACTGAGGGAAATAATAGATGTAAATAATTATAATAATTTTTTAACAAATTTTCTATAAAAATTAAGGGCGTTAATGATACTTTTAAAAAATTCATACTTATTTAAAACCTCAATAACTCAAAAAATTCAATTGACATAATTGACATAACTCAACTAGTCCAGTTGAGTTATGAATTTATTTAGGTTCTATTGAATTTAAATAAATGAAAATTTTATGAATCACGTAGTTTAAAAAAAAACTAAATCAGGTTGAACTGAACCCATTCTTGTTAATTTTAAATACATATTTTTGCTTCCGATACCATTATATATACATATATTTATTTAATTTCATTATTATTATTATTATTTATTATTTATTTTCTAATCACTCTATAAAATAATTTTCGAAATATATATTAAAATAGTAGGCAAATCTTAATTAAATACTTAAAAATAAATAAATAGTTTATTTTTATTAAAAATAAATATGGTATTTAAATTAACTTGGGATGAAATCATTAATTAATAAAAATTATTGGAGTTGATTATTGCATTATTGTCATTTATGGTTGATAATGCAAATTAATGGATACTAATTACAATAAAAAGGACTGATTATACAAAGTGTTTGTGATTTTAGGTTATTTCTCAAAACTTATCTTAATTATGTCACGTGCTCTAATTTCATCTTTAAGTTTATCTCGATCATTGATGTCATATAACTCAACTCAAGGATCGGTATCATATAGCCTAGCCCATATGCGAAATTTCTCTCGATTTTTTAATGAGAAGTTACTTCAACATCGCTTGATCCACCCTCTAATTCATGAATAACAACAAGTTCGATCTTGATCGTTTATGCAACAGTCCAAGCCTATCACTAGCAGATATTGTTCGTTTTTGGTTCATTACATATCATCGTCAGCCTTACGATTTTGAAACGTGTATGTTAGGGAGAGATTTTCACACCCTTATAAAGAATGTTTCGTTCCCCTCTCTAATCGATGTGGGATCTTACCGTTTAGGTAGATTAAGACGTATGTCTAATTCACAAAATCATTTGATTCTTAAGCAATTATCTCCCTAAAAAAAACAACAAACACGTAAATTTACATGAAAAATTCTTGATGTGAAAACTACTCTCGAAACAATATTATTAAAATATTAAAATTAATGAAAGTTATTAATATTTTTTAACATAATTAAAATTTATGAATTAAATTTGTAATTTAATGAAAATTAAAAATGTCACATTAATAATTTTTGTAATAATGCAATCAAGATTGAGATGAATTAAACCAACGGAAATGAAGATTATATTTTCAATTCTCGCCCCACCCTAACCATTTATTTACTTATCTATTTATTATTTGAACATATCACTATTTTTATTAGAATATTTTATAAAACTTTTAAAAATAGTTATCGTAAAATCGAAGTCTCACCGCTAGCAGATATTGTCTGCTTTGACCCGTTATATATCATTGTCAACTTCACGATTTTAAAATGCATCTACTATGAAAAGGGTGTAGCTCTATTCTGACTAATGTCTCGCATCGTTCGTTAACTATTTCTGATACCATTTGTACCGTCAAAACCCACCACTAGTAATATTATTCTTTTTGAGCTTTTCCTTTCGAACTTCCCCTCACGATTCTAAAACGAAAAAAAATCTCCGTCACTCCAATTTCCTAAAAAATAAATAAATTTTTTTATAAAAATGAAGATTGAAATAGGTAATAAGAACGGGGCAAAAAGTATCTCTAGATATCAGTGAATCGTTCCCATAAATAGGCATATTGAGCTCCTTAGGAAGCTTATACAACCCAAACCCAACAAAACATGGAGGAAACTAAAAGGATGGGTAGCACCAGACTGGCTTCTTGCTTCATCTTCCTACTTCTTCTCTTCCTAATTCTTAAGGTAAAGTTTGAGCTTTTTTACTTCAAATTTTGAGTGTTCTAAATATTGTAGAGCTCTCGAACAAATTATAGTAAAAGCCTCTTTGGAAGCTTGTGGAGCTCTCGAACAGCCTCCCGTTAATCGAGGCTTGACTCCTTTATCTGGAGCCCTCGAATAAAGTACACCCTTCGTTCTCCACTTGAGGATTCTATTGACATGGCTAAGTTAAGGGCATGACTCTGATACTAGGTTAGAAATCATGCATCTCCACAATGGTATGATATTGTCAACTTCGAGCATAAGCTCTCATGGCTTTGCTTTGGGCTTTCCCACAAAACCTCGTACTAATGGAGATGTATTCTTTTACTTATATACTCATGATCATTCTCTAAATTAGTCAAGGTGAGACTCACTCCCAACAATCCTTCCCACGAACAAAGTACACTATAAGCCTCCCCTGAGACTTATGGAGCTCTCGAGCAAAAGCCGCTTGAGGATCTATTAACATGGCTAAGTTAAGGGTATGACTCTGATACCATGTTAGAAATCATGAATCCCTACATTAGTCAAGGTGGGACTCACTCCCAACAATCCTCTCCTCGAACAAAGTACATTATAAGCCTCTCTTGGAGCTTATAGAGCTCTCAAACAGACTCCCCTTAATCGAGGCTTGACTCCTTTCTCTGGAGCCCTCAAACAAACTACACTATTTGTTCGCCATTTGAGAATTCTATTGGCATGCCTAAGTTAAGGGCACGACTATTCCTTTCTCTAGAGCCCTCAAACAAAATACACCATTTGTTTACCATCTGAGGATTCTATTAACATGGCTAAGTTAAGGGTATGACTCTGATACCATGTTAGAAACCACGAATCTTCACAATGGTATGATATTGTCCACTTTGAACATAAGCTCTCATAGCTTTACTTTGGACTTTCCCAAAAGACCTCGTACTAATGAAGATGCATTCGTTTACTTATAAACCCACGATCATTCCCTAAATTAGCCAACGTAGGACTCATTCCCAACAATCCTCAACAAATATCACCTCACAATGCTCATATTTTGCAGTTTGCCGAAGGAAATACAAAAGCCTTCGATGAAAGCGATGAGAAGAAGGATCCCATGCTCATACAAATGGTGACCAAAATAGACCCAAAACTCATAGTTTTCTTCACCATAAATGACCTAAAACAAGGCAAAAAACTCCCAATTTACTTCCCCAAAAGAGACCCATCAAAATCCCCTCCATTATTCCCCAAACAAACCCCTAATTCAATCCCTTTCTCCCTCAAAAACCTCCCTCAAATCCTCTCCTCCTTCTCCTTCCCCCACGCCTCCCCTCAAGCCCAAGCCATCCAACAAACCCTCCACCAATGCGAGCTCAAACCCATCAAAGGCGAGACCAAGTTCTGCGCCACTTCCATGGAATCAATGCTAGCCTTCGTAACCACTGCCTTGGCCACAAAACCCCCTTTCAAGCTTCTCAAAACGTCCCATCTCACAAACTCCAACGTCCATCTCCAAAACTACACGTTCCTCGAACCCCCTAAGCAAATTGCAGCCCCGAGGCTCGTGGCATGTCACACCATGCCATATCCATACGCTGTGTATTACTGCCATTACCAAGAAGGTGACAATAGTGTCCTGAAAATTGCTTTGGAAGGTGATAATGGAGACTTGGTTGAGGCTTTGGCGATCTGTCATATGGATACCTCCCAGTGGAGCCCTAGTCATCCGTCGTTTCGTGTCCTTAATATCCAACCTGGGTCCGTCCCCGTTTGCCATTTCTTCCCTTCTGATGATCTTGTATGGATTCCTCAAGATTAGGTCAAAGGTTCGAATACTCCTACTCCTGTTTGTCAAACTCAATAAATAAGAAATAAGAGTACGGTCGTACAATCAAACGTGCTTTCAAGTGGTAGTATGTCGTTGGTCGAACATGTACATAGGTCTAAGTTTGATTTCCGTCTTTTAAATTATGTAATGCATAAAAATAAAATAAATTGAAATATCCTCAACTTTATTTAATCAATATTAGTTTAGAAAAAAAAAAAATAGAAAATTTAATAAATTTCTAAATTATATCCATAGATTCTGATTTGGCAATGCTACGTCAGCAATTTATCCAACGGTCATTAAAAACTAGATAGACTTGGAGCATCCAATCCAACGGTTGATAGAAAACCACGTCATAACTAGAAATGATCATCTCTACCAAAAAAATGGCTACTAACAACCATAACGATGACCTTCAACTCTCTCTCGCCCTCTCGACGGCCGCCGCCGCCACGGTCGATGCAGCCTCTGAGCGACACTTAATAATCTTAATGAGAACCGCCGACAATTTAGAATTTCACCGAAGATCTCTCCATCATATGAAATCTCAAATACCGAGAGAGACGGGGCCGATCGAGCCACCATATCCATGGTTGACGAACCAAAGAGCGGTGGTTCATACACTAAACTATATGACATCGAACCAAATCCTAACGATCACTGGGGATGTCAAGTGCCACCATTGTCAAAGAATTTACGAGATCGAATACGACATTGTTTTGAAGTTCAACGAGATCGGGAGCTTCGTAGAGAACAACATGGAGTCGCTCCAGGACCGGACGCCGAGGTCGTGGATATGGCCGAATTATTCGACGTGTCGGTTTTGCGGGACGGAAAAAGGAGTGAGGCCGGTGATTCCAAAGGAATGTGAGAAGATCAATTGGGTGTTCTTGCTTTTGGGAGAAATGGTGTTGTAACATGTTTTCATAACTGTTAAATGGATTAAGCTTTTATAAACAAAGAATACTTCTCCAATATGAGACTTTTTGGAAAGGAGGGTCAAAGTGGACAATATCAAACCATTGTGGAGAGTCGTGTTCGTCTAATATGATATTAGAGTCATGCCGTAAACTTAGTCGTGCCAATAAATTGGTAAATCCTCGAACGTCGAACAAAGAACTCCAAAAGAAAAAAGGAGTCAAGCCTCCTCGAAGGCACGAAAGCAGTCACAAAATGACCAAGACTCCAAAGGAGTCGAGCCTCAATTAAGGGGAGGCGTGCTTTGTTCGAGGGGAGGTGTTGGATGATGAAAGTCCCACACCAGCTAATTTAGGGAATCATCATGTTTTTATAAACAAAGAATACTCTTTCCTCTCTCCATTGGTATGACGCCTTTTGGGAAGCCTAAAGCAAAGCCATGAGAGTTAAAGTGGACAATATCATACCATTGTGAAGAGTCGTGTTCGTCTAACAATAACAACTTAAATAAGCTATAACTTCATAATCTATTATAGCATCCATATACGTCTAACAAAACGCTATAAAAAGTATACATAGGACGGAGTGGAGAGAAAGGTTGTACTAACATGATACACAAGAGTAGCAAGACTAACAAACGGGCTGTTATCAGCTGCCACCGTCGCCGTCGTCGCCGCCTACTACGAGGAAACCAAATCATAACCATTTGAAACATGAACAGCTCCAATACCTCTCTACCCATACTAAGAATCAAAACTATATTTTTTACTATTGTAATTTAAATTTTAAAATAAAAATAAAAGTAAAGGTTATAAATATAATTTAAATTAAAGATACATTTTTTATATTTATCTCAAAAAAAAAAAAAGAGATAAATAAATTTTTCCTCACTAGTCAAAACCCTAATCCAAAATTCCACTCAATTCAGTAATAGAAGTGTCTATTGTAGGGTTGAAGTTGCTTACACAAAGTAAGGTACGTGAGAAAAACGAGGCGATCCTTAGCCCCGGTTTGATGAATTTTAGTATGGGTGCAGAAATATTTGAGATGTTTAAGTTTCAAAAGTCCAATTAATCGTCCCAGGAGTAAAAACAACCAATTTATTCGTTCGTTATCATCCTCGATTATCACGGGCTCTACGCACTTTGCATGCAAGCACAACATGCAATTCGCTAATGTAGGTTTCGTCCATGATTGGGGAGCTCTACTATGTAGAATATCTCGATTTCGCTCAATAAAACTCGCTATTTCGTTGAACTTCTCTACCAAATCATACCCCATGTTGTAACTTTCCTTGCATTGGTTGCATTTGACGTCGCCCGTGATTGTGAGGATGCGGTTCGTTCGAAGGTAGGCGAGTTCGTGGACTACGGCTCGACGGGTTGTGGACCATGGATACGGTGGTTCGATTGGCGTGTTGTTTGGTCTACTTCTTTGTCGTCTTTGATTGGATTGTGGAGCTTGAGGGGAGTGATGTGGGATTACGACATGGTGGGGTGATGTCGATGGTGTTGGGTCGATACTTGATTGTTGTAGTGAGAGTGTTGATGGTGTCATTATAAATTGGAACGGTGGCGATGGCGACAGTGGACATAACTGGGGCGGTGGCGACGGTGGATGGAGAGAGGGCGGTGATGACGGTGGATGGAGAGAGGGCGGTGGTGACGGTGGATAGAGAGAGGGCGATGGTGACAGTGGACGGAGAGTGGGCAGTGGTGACGGGGGACGGAGAGAGAGTCTAAGTTCGAGATCGATTGGAGTGTTATTTTCTAGATTTGTCATCGAAAATTATTGGAGAATGTTGTTACTGATACGAGTAACTAAGTTCAGGTTGAAATTTGCTATGAGAGAGTAAGGTATTATGTAAAATTTAAAATCTGTCCCCATACCCTTAAAAACAAAATATTAGAGATAATTTAGCAAAATCTTCTATCATATTCAAACACTAAAATTTTAACCAAGAATCTATAAAATAATTATATCTCGTTTCAAAAATAAACAAATGTATCAAATTATTTTTAATTAATTAATTAGAAATTAATCAAGAGAGAGTATTAATAAAAAAATATTAGATAAAATGAATTATAATTAAATTAATTTTCATTAATTTTTCGATCACTATTATAATTAATTAAAATTTCTCGCATCAAATTATTTTTAATTAATTAATTAAAAATTAATCCAGAGTATTAATAAAAGTTAAGGGCAAAAGGGTAAAATATTGAAATATAAGAAATATATAAAAACTACTTTTAAAATTTAAGGAAAAAAATATAATATTTTAAAATTTAAATACAAACAAAAAAAATTAAAATGTAATTTTTTGAAATTTAACACAAAAAAAAAAACTTAAAATTTAAAATTAAGAAACATAATATTTTGATAAGAAAAAAAAAAGAATTAAATTTCAAAGTAAAATATAAATTTCTGAATATTTGAATATTTTATTTTCGTCCCACTCTTAAAAAGATTTAAACAATCTTTTATTTATTTATTTGAGTATTTATGTCACTCCAAATTATTTTGATTATTGTACTAAAATAAATATAAATAAATAAATTGCAACGACCCAAAATTTTCTACTTAATTTAAGGTCGTTGTATACGTACCATAAATATTGAATACGAAAAATTTCATTTAAATTCCATAAAACATAACCTTTAACTTAAAATATAGCCATAGACTTACGTGTTTTGAAGACGTCTTTAAAACGACACAACAAAAGACCTGAAATAAAATAAATAAGTGTTTAAGTTTAAAACATCCTATTCTAGCCTAAGTTTAAGAAAATAAATACCACTATCCTATGCATGTGTCATGATCTCAAGTTGCGATGCCGTCGTCAACCGTACAAAAATGTTTTGCCTTAGCCTGAAAATGTAGTAGCACATGGCTTGAGTATTTAAAGAAATACTCAGTAAGTGACCTCACTATTGGGGTTAAATGCAACAATCACATGCAATGAAATGATGGGACCTAGCTTTCGTTTCGTTTCGTTTTCCCTACGGTGCTGTCCTAACAGGTAATCGTGGACGTATACCATATACTCTACACACAGCCCATATGTGCGAGTATGGGCTCACCAGCTAGTTCGCACACTGCTGGGCCACTTTCCTTATCCGGTGGGCATACTCTGGGAACCCCTTGTGCCGGGACCCGTTAGAACTAGTAACTGTCACGGTAGCGCTATGCAAAGCATAACGATCGTTGTCTTGCCATTGGATGTACGCGTCTGTACCCTCGTGATGGGATAGGGGTATCCCCCCAGATGCATGAACACACATAATGCATGAGGTCCCCACTACTTCTACAATTTCATTATCCTTTAATACAACTCCGCTAGCATTAAGTACATATCATATCATTTTTCATATCGTTTCAGATATCGTTCATCATTCATATCATATCGTTTCTCATTCTTCCGTTCTCAAATCATACATAATTCTAACGGGGTTATATGTCATGTCATTTATCATAATTTCATATCATTCATATCATGTCATATACATACAATTTAAGAGACCTAACATACCGTTCTATGCTTTTGACATAACATTTCATCATATACACATCATACCATAACATATTGCATCACAATGTATCATATCATAAACAAGTAATAACGTAAACACTTCATAGTCATATCATTCTCTAACTTATCATAGCCTTAACGTTCTTATACCTATCACAGACATATCATTACGTGAACGTATCTTAATCATATTATCACAAGAACTTAACCTAACGCTATCATTATATCAATCTATCACAAACCTATCCCTTTCTACCTGTAACCTAACTGTATTCTTCCATCAATCTCTCTTATCCATATCACTCCGGTATGTAACCTAACCTTAACGTTTCGTGAATGTATTTTACTCCTATTGTTACATTTCGTTTTGTGCATCCTTCTTGTATCCTATCTCAAACATATCCTTGAACACATCGTACAATAACTATTATATACAATTCACATATTATAACATATACATAACATATAGGAAGCATATCGATCCACAGACGATTCACACATATCAATATATATGACACGTGCAGAATCACAGGGCATGTGTCAACATCAAAATATAACCATGCTGATAGTAAGGTCACTTACCTGACTAGCTTAAGTCGTTGTCATGAATATATCTTTAATTAAAGTTCGATTCCCTCCTTTGAAATCCGAGTCAACCTATATGAGCCCATGACATTAGTTTCAGGCTTGAACTCTACAACATTATTTCTCTAATTTACATCGGTCCCATTGTTAAGAGTCTGAAATGTTATATATTTATAATTATATTTTTATTAAAAATCTTATTTTTCATGTTGTATAAAAAAAGTAGATACAGCTATTTCAAGTTATTCTCGACTTTACTACTTTCTATATTTACCCTCTGTGTTTACCTTTCCCTATTTCAAGTTATTCTCGGCTTTACTAGTATTTACCCTCTGTGTCTACCTTTCCTCTGTATTTAGTTTGTGGCTTTTAATTTCCTAATATATATATATATATATATTTTATCTGTTGCCTTTCAATTCTGTTCTCATGCATTCCGAATTTCTAGTGGATCTCTGTTTCCAAATTTTTCCTTATCTAAAAATTTAATCTAATATTACTAATCTGACCGATTGACTAGAATCGTATAAATGAATGACATTTAGTTTCTAACTCAAGATTGTAATAATTCAATGAAAATCTAACTATAATAGTTGTGATTTCTAAAAAATAAGATAAAAAAAAAGTGAAGATTTAATATATACCATCAGATCTATCTTCACTAAATCTCTGGTGAATCTCAACTGGTTAAATGTCATTCTCCCTTTTTTTTTTAAGTAAATCTGATAATTAACTGTTACTTTCTATCGAATGGGTTGAGGAGAGATAATTGTGAGAAGGGATGAAAGGTTAGTGGAGAAAAGTGGGGAAAAACTTTTATTTTTAAATTTATTTTTTTTATTTTTAAATTTATTTATTTATTATTATTATTAGGTTAACTATTTTTATAATTATTTTTATTTCTTTATTTATTTTTGGACTATTACATAAATAAAGTCATTTTTATCTTTATATACAAAAAAAAAAAAATCTCATAAAAATACAAAAAAATTTTAAATTTTTACATAAAAGAAAATAAGAAATCTCACAATATTTATGGAAAGAAATATAAAAACAAAATATTTAAATCAATAACTAAATTAAAAAAATCAAATTTATTTTAAAATGAGATTAACATTCTTTAACAATTAAAAAAACAAAACGTGTTTGTTAACTAAAATTTGATAATTTAGCAAAATCTTTTATCAAACTCAAACACTAAAATTTCAACTAAGAATCCATATAATAATTATATCTCGTTTTAAAAATATTAGATAAAATTGGTTATAATTAAATTAATTTTCATTAATTTTTCATCACTATTATAATTAATTAAAAAAATTCTCACATCAAACTATTTTTAATTAATTAATTAGAAATGAATCAAAAGTGAATATTAATAAATTAAGGACAAAACGTAAAATATTGAAATACACCAACTATATAAAAATTACAAAAATTTAAAATTTAAAATTAAGTTTAAAATTTAAAGGTACAAATATAACATTTTGATGACCAAAAAAAATTAAATTTCAAATCTTAAAGTAAAATATAAAATTGAATATTTGAGTATTTTATTTACGTCTCATTTTTTTAAAAAATTTAAACGATCTTTTATTTATTTGAATATTTTATGTCACTAAAATTATTTTGATTATTGTACTTCTTAAAAAATATATATATATAGTTATTTTAATCTTTATATATACAAATCTTAACAAAAATAAATACTCCTTTAATTCATTTTTATTCATAATCAAATTTTTAGAAAATATTAAAAATAATCCTAAAATTTTTATTTGAAATTTGGAAATCTCTAGATAGAAAATACTTATGAAAAGAAATATAAAAAGAAAATATTTAAATCAGTAACTAAATTTTAAAAAATCAAATTTATTTTAAAATGACAACATTTTTTTTAACAATTAAAAAATAACTAACGTTTTTCTTAACTATAAATTTTAAAATAACTAAATTTATAATTACATTGAATTAAAATTATAAAAATAAAGAATCTAAATAATTAAAATTAGAATCTAAATATTATTTTGCTGGAAAAAAAAATAAAGTTTGAAAAAGATTTTATTCTTATCTGGTTCATCTGACGGTCGTGGGTAATTGAAAGATTTCAAACCTATATCCGACGGTCATGATTTTTTCTACTTATCCAAACAATTGTTTAACTTGTAACGGTATAAGATGGTTCAACCAGAATGAGTAATATCTGATTTCCACATGGTTTAACACAATGAAGACTATAGACGGTAATAGCCAAAATAACAATGATCCCAACCTTGAACTCTCTCTCCGTATGCCATCTCAGTCTCCACGTGAATGGGGGCAACGGTCGACACCGACATCGACACCGGCATCGTCCCAAACTCCGAACCAACCGGTGGCGGTCCCTTGCTCCATCGAGCAAACTGTGAACCAATCGGAGGCGATTCCTCGCGCCATCGAGCAAATTTTGAGTCAACAGGTGGCAATCACTCAAGCCAATGGGGAAACTTCGAACCAATTGGTGATGACCCCAAACCCCGTAGGGGAAACTTTGAACCAACCGGTGGCGATCCCTTGTGCCACCGAGCAACGCCGGTTGGTTCGAAGTTTGAGCCTACCGACGACAATCACTCGGCCCATTGGGAAAACTCTGAACGAATTGTTGGCAATCCCTCACACCGTAAATGAAACTTTGAACCAATCGGTGGCAATCCCTCACGCCATCGAGCGAAGTTCTAGCCAACCAGCGACAATCACTTGGGCCATCGGGGAAACTATTAACCAATTGGAGGAGATCCCTCATAACATAAGGGAAACTTCGAATCAACCGGTGGCGATCCCTCGCGGCATCGAGCGAACTTCTAGCCAACCGGCGGCAACCACTTGGGCCATCGGGGAAACTCTTAACCAATTGGAGGAGATCCCTCACACCATAAGGGAAAGTTCGAACCAACCGGTGGCGATCCCTAGCACCATCGAGCAAACTTCGAGCCAACCAACGACAATCACTCGAGGCATTAGAGAAACTCTGAACCAATTAGTGACAATCCCTCACAACATAAGGGAAACTTCGAACCAACCGATGGCAATCCCTCGCGCCATTGAGCGAACTTCTAGCCAACCGGCGACAATCACTTGGGCCATCGGGGAAACTCTTAACCAATTGGAGGAGATCCCTCACAACATAAGGGAAACTTCGAACCAATCGGTGGCGATCCTTCACGCCACCGAGGAAACTTCGAGCCAACCAACGACAATCACTCGAGACATCAGAGAAACTCTAAACCAATTATTGGCAATCCCTCACAACATAAGGGAAACCTCGAACCAATCGGTAGCGATCCCTCACGCCATTGAGCAAACTTCGAGCCAACCACCAACAATCACTCAGGCCATTAGGGAAACTCTGAACCAACCGGTGGCGATCCCTCAGACCGTAGAGGAAACTCCAAACCAATCAACCACAATTCATCAAGCCATTGAGCAAACTCCAAACCAATCAACTACAATCCCTCAAGCCACAAATGGACACTCTACATCAAGACCGAGACGAAGACGAAGTAGAACGAGAGCAGACACCAGGAGGATCGAGCCACCGTATCCATGGTCAGCCGAGCAACGAGCATCAATCCACAATCTCGAGTACCTCCAATCAAACAACATCGTTACGATCAAAGGCGATGTGAGGTGCAAAAAATGCGAGAGATTTTACGAAATCGAGTACAATTTGATGAACAAGTTCGATGAGATAGCAAGATTCATAGAAAGAGAAAGAGATAACATGCATGATAGAGCTCCAATTTGTTGGAAAAACCCTATTTTACCAAATTGTGAGCATTGCAGGGAAGAAAACTGCGTAGAGCCAATGATACCCGACGAGGAGGACGACAACCAATTCAGTAGAATCAATTGGCTGTTCTTGCTTTTGGGGCAATTGATAGGACGTTTAAAGCTCAAACAACTCAAATACTTCTGTGCTCATACCTATAATCATCGAACTGGGGCTAAGGATCGTCTCATCTTTCTCACTTATCTTGCTTTGTGTAAGCAACTTCAACCCTCCAATCGTCTCTTCAATTGCTAATTCATATTAAGATATTACTTTGATTTCGGGTATGAGTATGAGTTTGATTTCAGTCGATAATATGTGTTTCTATTAGTAATATCGTTTTTGTTTTTAGGTCTAACATGTAGGTGATTCGAGCTTCCGTTTGGAATATATTTATAATGATTTATGTTTCAGTTTGGATATGAGTAGCTCAGAGATATTACTTCGATTCGGGGTATGAATATGAATTTGATTTCAGTTGATAATATATGTTTTTTTTTTGAGACTAACATGCAGAATAGTGATTCAAGCTTCGGTTTGAAATATATTTATAATGATTTATGTTTTAGTTTGGATATATTTTTTTTAGAGTCGAATGTATAACTAATTCCAACTTCTGTTTAGAATATATTTATAATCATTTAAAAATAATATTTCATTAGATATGAGCATGAATTTGATTTTAGTGGAGAATATAACTTGAAATATATATATATATATATTTATTTATTTGGTTACAAAGAATATTTTTATTGAGAATATTTGAAAAATATTTTTATTGGGTTAAAGAGAATATTTTTATTGGGGTAAAATTTAGATAATCTAATATTACAGGATATTTACATGATTGGATGTAATTTTCTAAAATAAAAATAACAAGAATAAATAAATATAGATTGTTTATGATGTAATTTTCTAAAATAAAAATAACAAAAATAAATATAATATAGATTGTTTATGAGTTAAAATAATATTTTTTTTAGATTCGGTATAATTTTAAATATATATTCAAATTAAGTTGGAAAGGTTGATTAAATTTTTAAAGATAAATAAATAAATGTTTTATAAACTAATATTTTATTTTTATTCAAAACAAAAATTTGAATAAACTAACCTAAATCAACTAAATTTGGGTAGGTTTATTATTTAATAAAATATTATTTGGATTGAAAAAAATTGATATTGAACGTTGTAGTTTTAAAATGTGCCGATCTAACTCAATTCACCCACCATCAAATCCAAAAAAAATTATAAAAAATTATATTCAAATCCAAAAAAATTATAGTTGGGTCGAGTTCATATCCAAAAAAAATTATAATTGAGTCGAGTTCATTATTTAATAGATGTTGTTTGAGTCGGAGAAAATTGGATATAAAATAAAAATAAAAATTTTAATTGAAAATCACGGGAATTTGAGTTTGGCAAAATAAATGGAGAATTTGTAAAGAAAATTAAAAAATGTGAGAAATAAAAAAAAAAATTCTTTTAAATATGAAAAAAAAAAGAAAATCTTAATTTCGGGACCGAAATGAACAAGAACCTAAAGATTTTGACGAAATCAAAGGCTCGACTGTGTAATCCGATGCAGATGATCGAAGCTCGACTGTGTAATCCGACGTAGATCGATCGAATGGCTAGCAATTTTTTTTTTTGAGAGTTTTCAGGAACAGAGAATCGGTGAGCTAGATTAGGGGTGAAATTCTCTCTCAGTTCTGCTTAGTTTACGCAATGGAAGCTTCTTTTCGAGCTAGGAGTTTTGTTGTCTGACATTAACGCAATATTTCACCCAGTTGCACGAACGTATCATTTGTTTTTTCAGATTTGGTTGCAATGGACGCGTTGATTGAGCTCTGCGACTTGATCGCGCAGAATCCAGCCTTGTTCTCTGAAAAGCTCTCGTGGATTTGTAGTCGATGTCCTCCATCTGAGGCTATTCTAGCTGGATCTCCTGCCATTTCGCGTTCTCAGCTCAATGCGGTGCTTGCGGTTGCTCGACTTCTCTCTAAATGCCCTGACTCGGTTGGTCTACGCCCCAAATCTGTCGTCCTCGAGTTTCTTCGTTCAATTCCTCTATCTTTCAGCTTATCTTTCTGGCCGCAGTCGTTTGGAAATGATGCTATCGCTTCGTTTTTTACCGAATTCTTGAATTACACGTCGCAAGCCTGCGAATTATCGACAGATTTTGCCATGGAGGTTTCGGGATTCACTAGTGAGGTTGTGTTGTCTGCAATTAGTGATTGTAGTGAAGGTTCGGCAATTTCTAGTGCTTTTCTTGTGGCTCTGTCGAAAAGTTTTCTCCCAATTATCCCTTCCGATGCAGATAAGTTGGTTAGTTGCATTCTTGATCTTTTTTTGATTTCAGAAGTTGTCCCTGGAACGCCCAGGGAACAAATTCAGGCAAACTCTGAGCCCTCATCGTCTCAGAGTTCGCCATTGAGTGTAAGCCATCAGCCTTTGAATGGAGGCTTAAGCCCTGGAAACGAGAACGGCCAAGTGTCGGGTTCCTTAAGTAGCGGTGCTTCACGCATCACAGACGACGCCACTAGTGCGTCCTCAAGAGGGTCGGGGATGATGAACGGAAACAGCATTCTTTGGAAGAGTGGTTTAGACCAATTAGGTATGAATTTGGGAACCAGTGAGGGTGGCTTAGCTTTCGTTAGGCAACAAGTTGCCTTCTTTGAGGACGAGTCCATTGAGAATTTGGAGAAGCAGGAGATTGCCTTCAAATTAATGACCCACATTTTAGATAATTCTTCCTTTGATGCAAGGCTCTGGGAACAGATGAGAGCATTGGCTAAGAAGCAGCTCCAGACATTGCCAACTTTCCTAAAGGTTAACATTTTCATTGTCAAACTTGCAAGAAATTGTCGTGGCAAAACTATACTTTCCAAAATGAATTTATGTGGACAACGTTTTAGATAGAAGAAAGTTCAGTAGTAATTGTTAAACTTGCTGATTGACATGTGCAGATTAAAAAGCGAGATTGGAGCGAACAGGGTTCAGTTTTAAAAGCAAGAATTAATACTAAACTCTTGGTTTATCAAGCTGCTGCGAGGTTAAAAATGACGACCGTTGCTTCTCTTGATTTTGATGGGAAACCGGCTAAGAAGCTAATATTCGAGACTTTTGCATTATTGATGGATGCTGCTGAAGCCTGTTTACTCTCTGTGTGGAGAAAGTTGAGAATCTGTGAAGAACTCTTTGGTTCCTTGCTTACTGGACTGGCACAGATTGCTGTTACTCGTGGAGGTCAGCCATTACGAGTGTTGCTCATCCGTCTTAAACCTCTAGCTTTAACAGTGTGTGCACAGGTAAGCGTTCTAGATTGGTTTAATTTTTTCTATATGCAGAGAAAGTGTAACTAGATTCCTATATCAAATCTTTGTTCGAAACTCAGAGGAAATGGTTAACAATTTCGCAATGTATCGAATGTATTTGTTCCAGGCTGATACTTGGGGAAGCAACCAGGGAGCAATGTTCGAAAGTGTCTTGACAACATGTTGTGAGATAATAGAATCTTGCTGGACCAAAGATCGAGCTCCTGTTGACACATTTATCATGGGATTGGCCACGAGCATCCGTGACCGGAATGATTCTGAGGAGCAGGTTGGTTATTTGAGATTGCTGAGTGAACAATAAGCAGTTACACATCGCCTTTTTTCCTTTTTTCTTTCGTAGGAAATAAAAGCTTTGTCATTATTAGATTTCTTGTAAAATTGTGCTGATATCTGAAAGATCTTTAATACCCACGAATACAATCTGTAAGTAAATCTCATTGGTTCTCTCTCTTTTCTACTTAAGCTCCCCTCAGTACTGTTTTAGTGGATGGTCTGGTTTGTTTAAGTTGTTTGATTTTTATTGTGGTTATCGATGGGCATCTATGGCATTAAAGTTTTTCATAAATCCTCAACCTTCTATGAAACGTATAACGTTTCTGTTTGTTTAATTTTACAGTCAATTACCAAACTCATAATGATTTGATGTACGCTAATTTCAGGATGACAAAGAGAAACAGGCAGTTCCTATGCAACTTAATGTTATTCGCTTGTTAGCTAAGATGTCTGCTGCTGTTAACAAATCTGAAATTGTGGAGATGATATTACCCCTTTTCATTGAGAGCTTAGAAGAGGGTGACGCGTCAACTCCTGGTTTATTGCGACTTCAAGTATGGGAACTTCTATTTTGCTAATATTATTTGTGGATGTGGGTTTATGACATTTCGTTGTTACTAGTTTGTTTGTTACCTTCAGTTGATGGCTTTATATTATCGTCCTAATATTTTTTCTACAGCTTCTTGATGCTGTATCTCGCATGGCAAGCCTGGGTTTTGAGAAGTCTTATCGAGAGACAATAGTTCTGTTGACAAGAAGTTACTTAAGTAAACTTTCTAGCATTGGGTCATCTGAAAGCAGAACAGTGGCTCCGGAAGCAACTACAGAACGTGTTGAGGTGTGCATATTTCTAAATAATGTTATGTGATTATTTTGTTCCAGATGCCCAATGAAATGGATGCTCATGGTTCAATTACATTCTAGATACTTCCCGCAGGATTTCTTCATATTGCTAGTGGTCTTAAGAGTGCTAAACTACGACTGGAGTATCGTCATCGGTTACTCTGTTTATGCTCAGATGTTGGCCTGGCTGCTGAGTCTAAAAGTGGCAGGTAAGAGATGCTTTTAAATTTTTGTTACATCGTACTATTTTGATTATTTATGTTTTTTTTTTAAAAATTTTCCCTTGCATATAAAATTCCGTATTTAATGCTCTTCAAGTCTTACAGAAGTGGAGCGGATTTTCTGGGACCTCTACTGCCTGCTGTCGCTGAAATATGTTCTGATTTTGATCCCACAATGAATATTGAGCCGTCCCTTTTGAAGTTATTTAGAAACTTGTGGTTTTATATTGCACTGTTTGGCTTAGCTCCTCCCATACAAAAATCTCAACTTCAGACAAAATCAGTTTCCTCTATGTTAAACAGTGTGGGAAGCACGGCAATTGCTCTGCAAGCTGTGAGTGGACCATACCTGTGGAATACACAGTGGTCATCTGCCGTTCAATTTATTGCTCAAGGGACTCCTCCACTCGTGAGTATTTTACGCTTTCTTTCTTTTGTTTTGGGATTAGTTTTAGTGCGGGAAAGAGGGTTATAAATGGCTCCATCTATATTCTGTTATGGAGATTTTGAATTCTTATTTCAAGAAACTTTCCCTTTTGTTGCTTAATGTTTGAAGAGTCTTGCTCATAATCATCGTTTTTAAAGCTATTTAGTGGAACTCTTTTTTTTTTTTTTTTAGGTTGTAAGTTCAGTTAAGTGGCTTGAGGACGAGTTAGAACTCAATGCTCTCCACAATCCAGGTAGTCGGCGAGGGAGTGGTAATGAGAAAGCTGCTGTAGCCCAAAGAGCTGCACTTTCTGCTGCTTTAGGAGGCCGAGTTGATGTTGCTGCAATGAGCACAATTTCAGGTAAAATTTTGTCCTTCTCATGCTTCAACATTGATGTTTGCCATGGTTATAGTATTCAAACGTGAAATATTGTAATAGCTCCCATGGGCAGGGCCGATCTCCTCCTCTGACTCCTAATCACACCCACACCCACACCCACACCCACATATATTACTGAAAGTTATATTTGTATTTAAACTATGTTTTTGTTATGTGGCTGATGCAGTCATATGGAGAATTCTATATTTTGCGGAGCTTGAATAGGGAAAAAGACTATCCATTTTCTTCTTATGGTCCTTAAGATCTGAAGCAGATTAACATTGTTGACTGGCTTCAGAGAATTGTTTTTACCTTTCCTTGTTGCCCAGTTGGTTATTTCATTGCCAAAAAACGGAGAACAAGGACCCTTCTTCATGTTTTGGCCCTTTGTTAAGACTTATATGGCCTTTTCAAGGATTTTTTTCTTAAGATTCTGCTGGCCAAACAACCTTCATGATTTCTTGCATCAGATTTAGTTTGGCTATAGTTGTAAGAAAAAAGAGAAAAAAAAAAGTTAAAGTTCCTTGGTGTAGTAATATCATAGTGACTATTGTGTGGCCTATTTGGCTTGGAAGAGCAATTATATTTACAAGATGTATAGATGTGAATGAAGATTTTGAAGTCCTTGAAAATATGATGCAATGTCTCCTCGCCCATATTAGTACAACAAGAGGGAGTGGTGTGTGGAATTTATTTATTTATTTGGAAATTGCACAAACCACCCCTGGAGTTGTTGCAATCACATACTCAGCTTTCATTTTTATGAATCGCTTCCCCAAACTTATAAATTGTTTCCAATTATACCCTAATGTTATAACTCCACGAGTGACATACTGCCGAATGCTCAAACTACCCTGTACCATAGAAACTATAGAGATTGTTACTATCAAATCTTCAGGCTACAGGGATTATTACCATCAAGCCCAATCTTTTCAGCTCTATAAAAATTAAAACTAAAATAAAGATGTGTCTTTTATGGTTGGGTGTAAGTGGATTGGTTTGGATCGGCATTTGGCCTAGTTGAACCAACCTAAAGAATAAACTGATGTCATGTGGGTGTGCGTTATCATGTGGGAGCTTTTAGGCGAGAGAAATAACAAAATGTTCCGAGGACATGAGAGTTCTTATATCAAGGTTTGATTCTTTATTAGATCATCAATTTCTTTTTGGGCTTTTTGTTTCTAGGCTATGTTTGTAATTTTACACTTGGTCTTGGTCTTATTTCTCTGGTTCTTTATTAGATTTTTTGTTTCTTTTTGGGCTTTTGTTTCTAGGCTCTTTTGTAATTTTTCACTTAACTGGACTGGAACTCTCACTTGTAATTTGGCTCCTTTTTCTGGATTTTCTTGTATGCCCGTGTATTTTTTTTTCATTTTTTCTCAATGAAAATCAAGTTTTTTTTTTTTTCATAAAAAGGAAAAAAAACTGAAAATTTGATTCCCTTATTTGGGCCATCCCCGCTACCTTTCATGACTTCAAAAAAGAATGGGAAACTCAGACGAATGTAGAAAAGAAAGAGAAACTAGAAAAGATAGCTTCTGAGAATTTTGCTTATGCCTCTCATCCTACCAGATGGGACCCCCTCTAAAAGGGGAGAAATAATTCTAGGTTACAGACTGTTTGACTCCAAAGGGAATCGTGTAACAACCATTTAGCCATTAGGAACTCATCACAAAGTCTTAGGCTATTGATTCACCAGCTCCTAATGTCAACTGCCCTTGAAACAACCTCCCAACTAATCAAATGATCCCCTCTCCTTCATCAATGCCTTCTCACAAAATGTCTCTAAGAATTTTCACTAGACTTCTAACAAAAATAGAAATCATAAAATAAAGATTGAGAGTAAGTTAGTATCCCACTCAAGACCGGTTGAATAAGAGTTGTCAACCTATCATCTTTAGAGAACAAGCTTGACCACAGTTCTAATGACATCGATGGTGGTCTTTAAAGTGACAGACAATAGCGAGAAAGCGGAGAACTGGCTGATCTAGAGTTAGTCAACCACCCTGAGATATAAGGATTTTCCTCCACTTCCTTTTGTATCAGTTGCCTATTAAGCAGTTTTTTGTTTGAATATTTTTCATTAGTATGATATTTGCATTCTTCCCATCTCATCTCATCTTTGTTTCATTTTGTAGGTGTCAAGGCTACATATCTCCTTGCAGTATCTTTTCTAGAGATTATACGTTTCAGTAGCAATGGGGGCATACTTAATGGTGGTTCAAATGTAAATGCTGCTAGAAGTGCCTTCAGTTGTGTTTTTGAGTATCTTAAAACTCCAAATCTTTTGCCTGCTGTCGCTCAATGTTTGACAGCAATAGTACACAGGGCCTTTGAAACTGCAGTTTCGTGGCTGGTATGTCCTGTATTCTTTACTGAACTTCTTTGGTCTGTATTTCTTTCGTATCCTCACTCTATCTTTTACTTTACTGCTATTGATTAGTACACCTGCTAATGCAAGATCTATTCTCTCGATGCACCAGCTACTGCATATTTAAGGATCCATGTTAAGCAACTTGTTAACTCTTGTTAAACTGTCAAGTTCTTATATACCAACTTTGAGCGACTTATATGATTAATTTGAAAATTTCAAATTAGTTAACCCTCTTACCTCATTTTGAGGATAAAGAGAGTTTTTTTGCTGCTTGTTTTTTTTTTTTTTTTTTTTTTTTTTTTTTTTTTTTTTTTTTTTTTTTTTTTTTTTTT
>NW_019268533.1:2616920-2669087 GCF_002738365.1 Cucurbita moschata
TTTTTTTTTTTTTTTTTTTTTTTTTTTTTTTTTTTTTTTTTTTTTTTTTTTTTTTTTTTTTTTTTTTTTTTTTTTTTTTTTTTTTTTGCTATTTTGTGGAGAATTTGGCTTGAGAGAAACTGTAGGATCTTTAGAGGGGTTAAGAGATCATGGGAGGAGCCTTAGGAATTGGCTAGGTTTATTTCTTCGTTGTGGGTGTCTGCTAATTGGGCTTTCTATGACTACCATGGTCACATTCTTTTTGATTGCGGTCCATTCTTGTTGCTAGTGTTGGCAAAGAAATTTAAACAATAATTTCTCTTACAAAGTTTATTAGGAAAAATATGAGTAAAAGAATAAAAGAGTTAAACCTAAATGCAATATGAGTAAAAGAATAAAAGAGTTAAACCTAAATGATGCAACCTGTGTAGTTAAGGATTTATTTTCATTTTTAAGTTTATCATCAACTTTACACCCTTTCTTTATATGTGAATGTTGTTTTGCCTTTGGGCATTAATCAGGAAGATCGGATATCTGAAACTGGTAATGAAGCTGAGGTCAGAGATTCGACTCTATATGCTCATACCTGTTATCTTATAAAGTGTATGTCTCAAAGGGATGAACATGTTCGAGATATTTCTGTTAACTTGCTGACACAGCTCAGAGATAAGTTTCCCCAGGTGAAATCACGCCTTTGATTACAAATTCTTTTCTCATGCCTTTTCATTTTCCTAAAAATGTTGAAATATGTGCTTTCAGGTTATGTGGAATTCGGCTTGTTTGGATTCCTTGCTCTTTTCCATGCATAATGATGCGTCTTCAACTGTTGTGAGTGATCCTGCTTGGGTTGTAACAGTTCGTTCTTTATACCAAAGGGTAGTTCGGGAGTGGATCGTCAAATCACTATCATATGCTCCTTGCACTTGCCAGGGTCTCCTACAGGTTGATCAGTGGGAATAATATTCGTTTTTGTCCTTTTTTCTGTTTTGCCTGTCTCAAGTTTGTCTTTTAACGTCATTTTCTTAACTACACTGTCTTTCATTTCTCCACATAAAAGCTTGGTTTCTCATTAAAAAAAATAACGTAATTTTCTCAACTCTGCAAATTGCAATATTTCTTTTTAAGCCAGCTACTTGGCATGTGAACTACAAAAAAGGGGGAACAGTAAACCCAAGTTGGAAGTGGTTGCTAGAAAGTTGGAGTAAAATGGTCTTGCGGATAATGTTGTTAGGGCTATCATTCAGTTTATTTAGTTGGAAAGGAATAGAATATTTTCCAAGGAGTAGCCTAAGAGTGAAGAAAATTTGGGAGTCCATGACTTGTATATCTACTTTCTGGAGTTCCTCTTCCTAAGTTCTTGTTTTCATAATCATTCTCCATCGTTGATAGATACCCATTGGAATGCCTTCTTGTAACGTCCTTGAAATTTTTTGCACATTTGATTTTACTTGATAAAAGGAATCTGGAGTGGAATGTAGTAAATTTTGGAAGGAACACTAAAAGATATCTGAGGATAAGAGGTAATGACTGGACAAACGGATTGTGTTATTCGGAGACACTTAACTGCATCTATGATTCTATATGGGCTTCAAGGGGAAAGTACAGGATATAGTTATCCGTGAATTGTATAAGCTTAATCTTTTCTATCGGGATGTTGACAAACTTGACGGCTTATTGATGTCTTGTCATAAATCTCTTGCATTATCTAATTGATACTCACAGAAAAGGTTTACGTGTATAAAATTGAGGCAAGATCTTTGCTGCCATTGATTTTTAGACCAGGCTAGACACAAATCCTTTCAGCAATACAGTTTTCTTTTCTTCTCTTGGTATTTCATCACAGTGATAATTGTTACTCATCTGTCCTGTGGTGACTTTTCTCTGGCAAGATTTTTATACAGTTTTAGATGTCAGTTTTCCTCTTCTTGGTGTATCAAGACTTTGTATACGAAGGGCTGCACATCAGTAATAAAATGTTATTGTTCTTCGTACTACCTCTTGGTCTTTTGCGTCTAAGTTCTTTTGTAATTATTCTATCTACTCTACAAATTAAATGGGGATTCTTTTTGGTAACTCCAATGGTTTTGCTGGCTTTTGTACGTTTCATTTATTCGTGAAAATGATTTAACTTCCAGAATTACTTCTACTATAATTGTAGAAATCATCTCTTGCAAATCTTCTTTCTGCTTGTTTTGCTCAACCCTCCTTGTCGGTTGTCACCTTCTTGCCAACCTGTATAAGGTTAAAATCACCAAGAAGATTAGATCCTTTTCATGATTGGTAGTCTTGCAGATGATCAACACCATGAATTTCATCCATAGATCTTCACCTCCGGTATTATCCCTTCAATGGTGTGATCTGTAATGGTAGAACGATCTGGGTCATTATAGATATGTCAGCATAACATAGGATGCTCTTTGTGGTTGGCAGTTTATTTTCTTTGCTATTATTTGGTAGATCGGCTAGAGAGAAACATGAGAGTATTTTGTGTTGCTTTTTCTGGTGCATATTTTTATTGAAAAATCATAGTATGCGACACATAGTCAAACTCAACAAGCTACATGGGTCGGAGCACTATTTCCATGGCTTCCTCGTGCAGCTTGGCAAAACGACAGTGGCTCTTGTGACCTTTTTCTTGCTAGAAGGATCTAGAACATTATTATATTTTATTTTAGCGTACCTGCTTCTGTAGAAACATATTGAAGCCTTATAGAGCGTAGTGCAGCACTTAAAATCAAGTTCTATAGTGGGGATTTTTGGTTAAGATAATTGGGTTTGTTGTATTGAGATTATTAGATCAGAAGCGTTAAAGAGGAATAGTGGCAAACATATCAGATGTTCCCATTCTGGGAAACTTCAACCTTTTTGAGAAACTATAACCATATCTTGACTTTTAATAATAAAGTTCCATCACATATTTTTTGAAGCATTCACTTTCAAGTTTTTAAGAATTATTTTTAATGGGGATGATTCAGGAAAAGCTATGCAAAGCGAATACATGGCAAAGAGCCCAGCATACACCTGATGTGATTTCTCTTTTATCTGAGATACGGATTGGCACTGGAAAAAATGATTATTGGACTGGCATACAAACAGCAAATATTCCTGCTGTCATTACTGCTGCAGCTGCAGCTTCAGGGGCTGACTTAAAATTGACAGAAGCCTTTAATTTGGAGGTGCTAAGTACTGGTATGGTCAGTGCAACAGTTAAATGCAACCATGCTGGAGAAATTGCTGGTATGAGAAGGTTGTATAACAGCATTGGTGGATTTCAGACTGGTGTTGCTGGTCCAACTGGCCTTGGTTTTGGTCAGGGCCTTCAGAGGCTGATCACTGGAACTCTTCCCCAACAACCGCAGAATGAGGATGATTCATTTAATGGGATTTTGATTATGAAATTTGTGCAGTCACTTCAACAATTTGTTAGTGGAGCAGAAAAAGGTTGTGGCCTCGACAAGTTGAAATTTCGTGAAACTTGTTCTCAGGCAACGGCCTTACTTCTGTCAAATTTGGTATGCCTCTTGCTATTCATGGGTAAATGCAGTTGAAGTATCCTCTTGTCTGCATGCATTTTTTTTTCTTATAATATCTACTCATTTTTCAGGCTTCTGAATCAAAAACAAATATAGAGGGCTTTGCACAACTTATACGCCTTCTTTGTTGGTGTCCAGCATACATTTCCACTCCTGATGCAATTGAAACTGGTGTGTTTATTTGGACTTGGTTGGTTTCTGCTGCACCTGAGCTTGGATCGTTTGTCCTTGCTGAGCTTGTTGATGCATGGTTATGGACAATTGATACTAAGCGGGGTCTCTTCGCTTCGGAGGTCAAGTATTCAGGACCCGCTGCCAAGTTGAGGCCTCACTTATCTCCAGGGGAGCCAGAATCGCAGCCAGAGATTGATCCTGTTGAACAAATAATTGCTCATAGAATATGGCTTGGATTCTTTATTGATCGCTTTGAGGTTAGAATTTTCTTAGGCATCCTAAATATTTGCAGTTTTGCTTTGATCATTGCATGGTATACTGTGGGAAAAAGTTGAACATAAATTGAGGGTACGTGCTGCTCAGTGTCTTCCCATGAGTTTTGGCTTATTGTCTGATACCAAAAGTCAGTGCTTACCCATAAGTTTGTTACCAAAAGTCAAAACACATATAAAAGGAAGGTTATGACAGAAACCAATATTATCCTAGCTGCTCCTATGATTTCCCTTAGGAGACAACTGCTAGCACTTTTTCAAGTGTTTCTTTGGCGTGACTAATATTTTATTTCTTTGTAGGTACAATATCTTTCATTCTCATGTCATTTTTCATTTTTTTTTTGTTATTGTGCCTGCACAGTGCATGCATATTGGGCATTGTGCAAAATTTTTGGGTAGTTCACCTTTCAAGTCCTGGTGTGATTACGTTATTGGGATCTTACTCCTTGATCCCTCATCGGATATGGACTGTAAAGCTCTTCAGCATTTAGCATCCTTCCTTTTTGAGTTCACTATCTCCTCTCATTTATTTATTCTTTCATATTAGCAATGAAATGCTTGCCTTCTATAAGCATGTTTTCACTGAATCACTTTCCTGAAGAAAAAATTGTTAACACTTGATATGGTAGCTTGGACCTACTCGAGTGGTTTAAAGTTTGCTTTAAGCTTTAAATTGTAAGAATATGCCACTATTTGAAAACGAGATATATTTTAAATCTTTTACCTTATTGTTATTATTTGTTTCATTCTTACCAATCCTAATTGGCCTGTCTGATAAATGAATCCTTAATATTGTTTTTAATATATGACTAGCCTCTTCAATTTTTTTGTTGGTTCACTAGGTAGTTCGACATAACAGTGTTGAGCAACTCTTGCTCTTTGGTCGCTTGCTACAAGGGTCCACTAAGCCGCCATGGAACTTTTCACGTCATCCTGCAGCAACTGGTTCCTTTTTCACTCTGATGCTTCTAGGGCTTAAGTTTTATTCATGCCAATCTCAGGGCAACCTACAGAATTTTAAAACTGGACTTGAGCTGCTGGAGGATCGGATATATAGGTTCTCATTATTATGCTCGTCAAATTTTCTTTTCAACCAAATTAAGTATTGCATTAGCGTTTGTGATGGTATATAATGATATATTATGGTATGTCTAAGGCTTTGATTCAACTATCTGTTTTGATTTGTATGAGACTTGAACTGTCTTGATATCTCTGCGGGACTACTGATGTTCTGTGATATGTATATATTACGTGTGTTGGAACCAGTTACTGATGTTCTGTGATATATATATCAAGAAAATGTGATGGGACTTCATTAGGATTCAAGTAAGAATTTGATGTCTAATCAATTAGCCAAGCACTACCTTCCCTTGAGTTTTTGCATGAATAATATTATCCATAATTATTAGGATTTGTTTTGTCAGTCTTCAGCTTTTTACATTATAGAGATATCACCATATTCATCGATTATGTATCTTTTTACTTGGTAATATACAGTAGATTACTGCACAAGCAATTTCATCTTTGTTATTTCTCTTGGTTGCCTCATCATTCTTCAACCAAAGAGAACTTGTTTTCTTAGTTTTTGTTATCCTAGTCCACTAATTATCTAAAGACTGATATAACCACACGATTATTTACTCACATCCTTTAGAATGACTGAATTTACAAATTTCTAGTTTACAGTGGTTGATATAATGATATTGGTGAAGTTTTGGTATTCCGCGTTTCTGTTTTCTCTTCATAACCATTATACAATGCCACGCATTTTGTTATATTTTATTCTTCTCGCCTCTTGTAGTTGCAGTTCACTTTTTATGTTTGTTTTGTGAAAACCACCCCAATCTTTATTTGAAATTAAAACATGTGTTTGCTACTTCTTTCAGAGCATCCCTAGGATGGTTTGCACATGAGCCAGAGTGGTACGATGTAAAACATGTGAACTTTGCCCAAAGTGAAGCTCAATCTGTATCCATATTTCTTCATTACCTTTCAAGTGAACGTGGAAATAGTCTACAGTCTGATACAAAAACACGTGGGCGCGAAAATGGTATTTCTTTGGTTGACTCGGTAAGATGATTGTATCTTCAGCCATTCCTCCTGTCTTAATAAATGAACCACTAAGAAGATATGTCCTGCAGAATGGAACAGTGTCTAGCGTGTTCCTTTTAAATTTTGCCCGAGTTTCTGGTATTGTTCGAGTTCTTCAACTTTTTAATTGAGTGGTTTAAATTTTAACAGAACGATCAATATCACCCTGTCTGGGGCCATTTGGAAAATTATGCGGTGGGAAGAGAAAAAAGGAGGCAACTACTTTTGATGTTGTGCCAACATGAGGCCGATAGACTTGAAGTCTGGGCACAGCCAAATATTAAGTAACATATGTGCCACTGAATATTTTCATTCTTCTGATATACAGAATTTGCATAATCTGGAAATCTTACATGGAATATATTGATTATTTCAATGTTTAGGGAGAGTACACCTGCTCGACCCAAGCTAAGTGCTGAAAAATGGATTGAACATGCTCGGACTGCCTTCTCTGTGGATCCACGCATAGCCTTTTCTATGGTCTCTAGGTTTCCAACAAATGGATTTCTAAGAGCTGAAGTGAAGCAACTAGTACAGGTTTTTGTTTCCTAATTTTTTCTCTAAGCTAAAGTTCATGAACTTGAACTTCCTGTGCATTAGATACCATTGTTTTTGTTGTCTATAATTGAAGCTGTAGTATAAGCATGCAAGTGTCCTTGTGCTCATGGTTAATAATTATTTAAGGTGAGCTATAGGTGGATGAAGAAAGGGTCACATTTGTGGTGAAGTTGATAGGATAGGACATATGTTTGATGCCATGACAAGTATATTTTCCCCAGGCTTAATAGTAAGCACAAATTCTCTTATGACATAATTGAGCAATTTCTCTCCTACTGGAGAGTTTGCTGTGGGAGAGTTTGCTGGATTAATGAATCAGATAAGTTAGGTTTTATTAGGTCCTAAATATGGAATAATTGACGTGTAAGATGGATTCGATATAAGTTACCAAGATGGGATAGATAAGTTGATCTATTTAATAAGTTTAGCTATTGTTTTAGTTAACATGATTTCAAATGCTAAATGCTCTAAAAGATCTAGTTTTCCCCCCTTGTATAGGAACCTGAAGTTTGTGCTCATAGACATTGTCTTCGTTTTGAAAATGTGAAAAACCATGTTCATCTATTATTCTGCACTTCCCATTTTACCGCCAGCTACCTGTCAAGCTCTTTAATATGTGCCCTTTAATGACCAGCATGTTGCCTTAACAACTATTTAATCAACACCTCTTTGTTGGCAACGCTGGGGTTCTGTGTACTAACAAAATCAAGGAAAATTGTTGAGAATCTTGCACTTCGAGAGACAAAATTAGCCTATTAGACTATTTAATCAACACCTCTTGATCAATGCGTTTAGTAGGAAGCTTTGAACTTCTCTACTTCCACACTGACACTCGGACAAAATTAACCTATTAGATAATTAGTAATGCACCGTGCCTTGGCTGGGTTTCTTTCGAACTTGTGTACGCTCACACCCAAATAGATAAATGAGCCCAGAAGATCAATGTCATTTTCTGTTATCTTTTCTTATATTCTTCACTCCAATAAATCGCCAAATTAGGGGATTAACGGACGTCGACTTTCTTGGACCAGCATTTTGCGAGTAGAATATCCCTTTCAAGAATTTCAGAGACAACAGACTTAATCGATAACCAACTTTCACTTGAAAATTTTGTCTTATTCTTTTGTTTCTAAAATTGATCCTTGGACAAAAGTTTCTCTTAATCTGCGTCTGCAATTTTTGTCATTTCTTCTACTGTTGCTTAATGAGCCTTTGCTTGATTTTTCATCTTCCTGATGTGGTTTCTTGATGCAGTTGCACATATTGGATATTCGCTCCATTCCTGAAGCATTGCCTTATTTCATCACACCAAAAGCTGTTGAGGAAAATTCTGAACTTTTGCGACAGTTGCCACATTGGGCTGCATGTTCGATTACACAAGCTCTTGAGTTCCTCACTCCTGCCTACAAGGGGCATCCACGTGTTATGGCATATGTTCTTAGGGTATTGGAATCTTATCCTCCTGAAAATGTTACATTTTTCATGCCACAGCTGGTGCAAGCTTTGCGATATGATGAAGGGGTATGTGTTCTTAATGAACTCTCTTTCTATTATTCTTTCACAAATCCTTGTTAGTGTTGTTTTAGTTTAATTGTTGAGACTTGGATGAAGCTCTCTTTCCATTGATTTTGTTGATTTTGATTTTTGTCAATATATCAACCGATTCAATCATATTACTAAATCTTGGGTGATATTTTGTGATGCTGTGGTTATTCACACTTCTCCTTATCGAGGTGTAGATTTTTCTATAAAGCTGGGTTTAGATTTTTTTTTTTGGTACTAATTGATATGACTAAATATATAATCCTTTGGATTTTGGTTTACTTTTGCCTCGATATCTTATGACATGCAAATATTATTATTATTTCCTCTTAAGAAGTTTTATTGTCTGCTCCTCTTTTAATTATTGAGAAATACTAAAGTTAATCAACTGATGTTTTTAGGCCAATAAAAAGACGCACAAAATTTCACCTTTACTGGATTTAAGCAAGATTCAAAATTTGCTGACTTGAACATTATCAACGCTGATTGACGTATTAACTCCTCTGCATTCTAAATTCTCTAGCTTTCTTTACATGATATCTGATTCACTTGCTTTCCAGAGGTTGGTTGAAGGATATTTGCTTAGAGCAGCTCAAAGAAGCGATATATTTGCTCATATCCTGATCTGGCACCTGCAGGTTTGTGAAATTTCTCGTGGTTTTGTATATTCTTGGAATTCTCTTTATATATTTTATGGTTTTATGGGTCATAAAGTTATATTCTATTTTTTTTTTTTTTTTTTTGACGTATATTGGGTGTGAGACTGCATTAGGGATTCTGCTATAGTATATTTGGCTGTACATATCATAAATTGAATTGATGACTTGCAGGGTGAGACTTCTGTACCAGACTCTGGGAAGGATGCTAACTCTGGGAAGGTATGTTTCTATTGGTGTTTATGAAGTCAAGTCTGTTAGCGTTTTTCTTCTTTCACACTCTGAAACTTAAACAAGGTATCGTTTTATCATCTAAAAAATAGACTGAGTCGTAAGAGGAAGACATAACACATAACCGGTCCCACCAACCACAATAAGGGATTCCAATCCAAGAAGCTAAAATGTAATTTATAATTACAAAACACGTCATAAATAGAAGCTCACACAGAGGCATAAAATCTAATGCTCCCATATCTCTTCCCAAGACCTCTCTCCCTCTCTAAAAATTCTATGGTTCCCCTTTAACCAAATATCCATAAAACCACGAAAAAACTAGCCTACCAAAAGAATCCGCCCTTATACTTCTAAGGAAGATGTAGTAGGACCTTTCCAACACTGTCCTATTATCTCTATAATGACTTTCATGCCATCTGAAACACTATAAGACTACAAAAAGTAAAGAACTCTACAGAATATGATCGAGATCCTCTAATGCTCCTCATAGGGTACACCATGAGGCCCCGAGAAGCAAGAAGAATGCCTCTGCACAAGGTCTAGGGTGTTAACTTTTCCATACAATATCTGCCTAACAAAGAATTTGATCTTCTTAAAGATTTTAACCTTTATAAACCAAGGAAAAAAAGAGGCATCAGAGGGGAGCGAAGGAGCACATAATAGGGGGAAAAAGGAGAGGCAGGAAAAATGTCTTGTTTGATAGATGGGAGTCTCAAAGCCACGTAATCCTACCTGTCGCAGTGTGGCTAGATTTTGGGAAATATGATCTAAAGTCAAAGACTTTGTTGGTATCATTACCCATTACAAAATCATTCCAGCACCTTGTGGAATTGTCATTACCAACCAAGTTTTTAACTATTCTGAAGATCCAATCTTGATGAGTAAGAATATATCTACGAAGCCTAGAGAAATATGGAGAGAAGTAGCCAACCAAAGACCATGTTTGGTGGAGCCAATTTTAGCTACAATGATTTTCCTCAAAAAAAAAAAAAAAAATGGTGGCCTTTCTCAGGTATACTTATTCTTGATTATCATTATCCATTAGACCAAAAAATTTCCTAATGAATTCATTTTTGCTTACTGTACACTATGTTTCCCGAGCATGGTGATTATATTTTACTTCGCACTTGGTTGGATATAAAGTATCCTTGAACTGCTCTTTTCATTCTATCTTTATTTTATCGATATTTTAGTTGTTTCTGATTTAGTGCTCAATGATCCTGTAACGTGCTATTTTCAGAATGCATCATTTCTAGCGTTACTACCAATTGTAAGGCACCATATTATTGATGGTTTCACTCCCAAGGCTCGTGACTTATTTGAAAGAGAGTTTGATTTCTTTGACAAAGTTACGTCTATATCTGGTGTTCTCTTTCCACTTCCCAAGGATGAACGTCGAGCTGGCATCAGGAGGTGTGTTTTCAACTTTTGGTTCTGTGGCTCACATTTCCTATACTGCTTGTTAACTGAAAAAGATATTAAAATCATTTGCCCAGGGAGTTGGAGAAAATTGAAATGGAGGGTGAAGACCTATATCTTCCAACTGCCACAAACAAGCTCGTCCGTGGTATTCAAGTAGATAGTGGAATACCCTTGCAGTCAGCTGCAAAAGTTCCTATCATGATTACATTCAATGTGGTTGATCGAGATGGGGACCCGAATAATATAAAGCCTCAAGCTTGCATTTTCAAGGTGAGTTAACTACAAAGTTCCACGTATTCCAATATAATTTTGCTTGACTGCTACAGTTCTCTCTATTCATTATTTTTTTTTTTTAATAATTAGCCAATTTTTCTTAATGTCTAGGATCAGAAATTAAGCAATCATCATTTATAGCAGCCTCGTTATTATTTTCCTTTTTAGCATGCTGATAACCATCATATAATACCCAGAAATTTTCAAATTTGGATTAAAATGTTTGAGTGCTTTATAAACCTCTGAAGAGACTTATGAAATCTCGTTACATTTAGAAAAGAGCATACCCTATGTTTTGAAGGATTTCTATATTGAATTATGTCTGGCTGAGAGGAGACTTTGACATGTTAAGAATTAAATTTAACTTTGGATAGTTGTTAATTGAATTGACGTGTCATACAGATGTTAGAAAACTCTTAAATGCTTGGATTTTAACTAGGCACCCTTTTGTTTTTATGAAGTCGACGTTCAGAGAAAAAAAAAAATCTGATTCTCAAGCCTGAGCTGAAGTACATGACATGTATATCATGATTGATTTTAAAGAAATAACTTAATCAAATTCTAGAGAACTGAATTGCTTATGCCCGTGGATTGCTCTGTTTTTCTTTTATTTAAGGTTGGAGATGATTGCCGACAAGATGTTCTTGCTCTGCAAGTGATAGCACTTCTTAGGGACATCTTTCAAGCAGTTGGCCTTAATCTATATTTGTTTCCATATGGCGTCCTCCCGACTGGCCCTGGCAAAGGCATAATCGAGGTAACTTTTGGAAACTGTATGATTAGTTATGGACTATGCTTTTCTCAGTGCATGCTCTCTGCTCAAAGCATATGTGCTGACGGTAAAATATGACCTGAAAGTGCAAGCTGACAAAAAATAAAGTTGGATCTAGTTTTTACTTCATTAAGCCAAGTTATCAATTCCATGTTTGTTTTTATGCACTTGAGACAGACTTGCATACTGAAATTACTTGCGTGATTGGATTAAACACTATCACCTATACTTCACATTCTGCTTTTGTTTATTAATCAGAGCTATAGATGTATGGCCTTATTTATTCACGAGTGCTTCTTCTTCTCGCATTGATCTTGTTAACTTATGGCTCACCGAATGATTGACCATTCTCAGGTTGTTCCTAACACACGAAGCAGAAGTCAAATGGGTGAAACCACTGATGGGGGCTTGTATGAGATCTTTCAACAGGACTATGGGCCCGTAGGCTCTCCTAGTTTTGAAGCAGCTCGTGAGAACTTCATCATTAGTAGTGCAGGTTATGCCGTCGCTAGCCTGTTACTTCAACCAAAGGACAGGCACAATGGCAATCTTCTATTTGACAAGTATGCTATCCTTTCCTCTAGTTCCACCCAAATATAACTTTCACGATATAAAACCGTTTTATCTCTTCCATAGTGAGTAGTATACATGGGATTTAATCCGTATATTAGCATGTTATTTAAAATTTCGTGTCGTATGGTGCATGGCATGGGAGTTAAAATAGTTGTGGATGATGCAGTGTTGGGAGGCTGGTCCACATTGATTTTGGTTTCATACTGGAGACATCGCCTGGGGGAAACATGCGGTTTGAGAGTGCACACTTCAAGCTAAGCCATGAGATGACTCAACTTCTTGATCCCTCCGGGGTTATGAAGAGTGAGACCTGGAACTTATTTGTTAGGTACAGAAGTTTGTTCCTCTGCTGCATATCTATATTCTCTTGTCTGTGCTCGGAGATTGATTGCGTTAACTCATGTGCATGTCCATAGTTTGTGTGTGAAGGGGTACCTCGCTGCTCGACGCCATATGGATGGGATCATCAACACCGTATTACTGATGCTAGACAGCGGATTACCATGCTTCAGCCGTGGCGATCCAATCGGAAATCTTCGGAAGAGATTTCATCCCGAAATGAGCGAGCGTGAAGCAGCCAATTTCATGATCCGTGTCTGTACCGATGCATATAACAAATGGACAACTGCAGGCTATGATCTCATACAGTACTTGCAGCAAGGCATTGAGAAGTAAAGGTAGTTTCAAATGTATAGCTATTTATTGAGTGATTTTTCTCGACTGTAAAAACGGCTATAATATAAAAATTAAATGGATAGGGTTGTTTCAATCAGGGTGAGTTGAGTGATCATTCTGTACATTTTAAATTGTTTATCTGACTGAACGTTGAACGTGACTGAATATCTATAGATATAGAAAGCCTTTTCATGACCCTACTTTATTAGATTCTTAGACTTCTAAATGTGTCAGATTTATCTCTCAGATTTACCTCGATTGACTCTAATATTCGTATAAAGTCTAACACATAGATCATTGTAAGATAAAGAAATAGTTTTATATAAGTGTCACGTACAAGTAAATCAATCTCTCTACCAGTTGCCTATATGATGCTAGATTACTTATTGTTCCCTACAATAATCAATTCATTCACATAAAATAACATGTTGATATGAGTTGAGTTCGACTCTTATATGACACAAATAGAGAATAGCAAAGGGTCGTAGTTAAGCATACAAAGAAAAAGGGATAGTTGCCTTCGGGTAGAGGGTCAACCTGGCTAGCACGTTAACTATAACATTCAACTACCAAGATCCAGAAAAAAAAAAAAAAAAAGAGGGTTGAAGGCTCAAGGGAGGAAGGGTGGCGAAGGAAACCCAAACCCATAATTAGAATGTAGGTATCCAAACCCGAAAAAGCAGGAAGAGAATAGACTAAAAAGGGTCGCATAAAACCGAGAATAGACTCTTAACTCTTGGGTTCAAGAGTTCCTATATAATTTAAGGGACCGAAGTTTTTTCTATTCTTTTATTAACTGATTTATATATAGGATTCCATTCGCCCCATGGTTGGGAATTAATGATTGGTTCTGTCTACAAAGATTTTAGATTTTCTCATAATGATCAAATTATATCCGGTCTTGTTTCCACTTTTCCGGTCATTCTAGGCACAATTTTCAAATATTGGATCTTCCGTTATTTAAATCGTGTATCTCCGTCACTTGTAGTGATTTATCATTCAATAGACTAAAAAGGGTCGCATAAAACCCTAATTCTTTAACGAGGTTGACAATTTTTTTAAACCAACGTCAGGGAGCTTAGCTTGTTGTAGAGTCGTAAACCATACAAAGACTTTTTTAACTTTTTCAACTTACAAACCATATTAGGATCTAAAACTTGGGAGGAACATTCATATAAACCTCCTTTTCGGACATTTAATAGCTCAGACATTTCTCTAAATCCTTGCAACATGAATATCAATTCTTTTAAACATTCTTAATCATTATGTTCTCATAATCACTCTCTCAATACAATAGTTATAGAACAAGTGGGTCGTTTTATGGGATAACTTCACCCTCAAGCTCGAGGTTTTAATTTTTTTCCAGTAGTACTTTGGTTGATTTCCGCTTTACTAATGACTAAATCTGCTTCGTTGAAACCCATATTGCAACGAGCATTTGCTTCTGCGGAATAAACCAAATCAAAAATAGGATAACATGCTCGATAAGGCATGAGTTTGAGTATTACCGTAGTAGAAACAACCACGAATCTAATCAATTACTCTTCGCGCTTTAAGTACTTTTTCAAAATTTATAAGTTCATCTTTAATTACATTTAACTAAATTTAACTAAATTTTTATTTCCAACTAATATAAATTAACTAACTAAACAAACACCATAATCCCTAAACCATAGCCTACTTTTTAGAAATTTAACCTAACTAAATTTTTATTTCCAACTAATATAAATAACTAATTAAACAAACACCGTAATCCCTAAATCATAGCCTAGTTTTTAGAAATTTACCCTAAACCCTAATTCTCTCTCCATCCCATAATAGTGTTAGACGAACAGACTCTCTCCATACTCTCTCCATAATGCTAGATATTGTCCACTAGTACGATATGGTACGATATTGTCCACTGGTACGATATTGTCCGCTGGTACGATATTTTTCCACTACGATATTGTCCACTGGTACAATATTTGTCCACTACGATATTGTCCACTGGTACGATATTGTTAGTATAAGCTCTCATGACTTTGAATTGAGCTTCCCAAAAAGCCTCGTACCAATAGAGAGAGGATTCATTGACTCATAAACATCTAAATTACTCGTGGGACTTTCATCATCCAACAAATAGAACATCTAAATTACTCGTGGGACTTTCATCATCCAACAAATAGAACATCTAAATTAGCCGATGTGGGACTTTCATCATCCAACAAATAGAACATCTAAATTACTCGATGTGGGACTTTCATCATCCAACAAATAGAACATCTAAATTACTCGATGTGGGACTTTCATCATCCAACAAATAGAACATCTAAATTACTCGATGTGGGACTTTAATCATCCAACAAATAGAACATCGTACCAACAAAAAAATAAAAAAAATAAAAATGGAACTTGAAATAAATAAATAAAAGAATAACAAATTGAAAGCATAAAAAAACAAATTGAAACAAAATAAACTCAAAATTGATACTCAAATTGGACTGAAACGACCAGAAGGATCAATTTGGCGGCACAAAGTGATATAAGTGAGATAAACAAGACGATCCTTTGAACCTGTTCGATGATTCTTCGTGTAACTGCAAAAGTACTTCAAATGATTCAGTTTCAAAGCTCCAACCATTTCCCCCAAAAGCAAGAACACCCAATTGATCTTCTCCCATTCCTTTGGAATCACCGGCTTCACTCCTTTTTCCGCCCCGCAAAACCGACACGTCGGATAATTCGGCTGCATCCACTCCTTCGGCGCCCGGTCCCGGAACGACTCCATGTTGTGCTCTACGAAGCTCCCAATCTCGTTAAACTTCGAAACAACGTCGTATTCGATCTCGTAAATTCTCCGACATTGTTGGCACTTGACTTCCCCGGTGATCGTCAGGATTTGGTTCGATGTCAAATAGTGTAGCGTATGAACCACCGCTATTCGGTCCGTCGACCACGGATATGGTGGCTCGATCGGCCCCGTCGTTGGAGAATTAGACTTCCTAAGGCGGAGAGATGTTTGACGGACTCCTAAATTGTTGGGGGTTCTCAATGAGGATAGTAAGTGTAGCTCGTAGGCTGCGGCGGCGGCAGCCACCGTGGCGGCTGTGGCGGCGGAGGTGGCGGCGGTGGCGGCGGACGGGAGGGCGAGAGAGAGTTTAAGGTCCATTTTTTTGGGAGAGATTATGATTTGTTGGGTTAGTTCTTAGTTGGTTTATAATGAGAAAAAAAACAAAGAATCCAGAGAAAATAATGGAGGGTTGGTTATGATGTACTAGTTTTCTCTACCCTGCACCGTTCGATCTATTATGGTTATGACGTGGCTTTCTATCCACCGTTGGATTGGATGCTTCAAATCTATCTAGTTTTCAATGACAGCTGGATAAATTGCTGACGTGGCATTGCAAATTCAGAATCTGTGGATATAATTTGGATTTTTTTTTTTTAACATTTTCTTGTTAGAAAGAAAATAAATTATTTATTTGTTGATACAAATTCAAAATAATTATATAAAATTATTATTTTTTTTTCGAAAATCCATTAATTAACTGAACTCAAAAAATTTGTTAATAGCTTTGATTGAGTTAACAGGATTCTACTAATCACGGACACTTTTGAACATCCCTGTGCGAGTGTAATAGCCCAAAAAATAAATAAAAATGCTTACTTAAAAAATAAAAAATAAATAAAATAAAATTTACCGACCTCTCCCCGCTAACCTCTCATCCTCTCTCTCCAAATAAAAAAAATAAAATGAAATAAAACTTACGACCTCTCTCCACTAACCTCTCGTTCTCTCTCCTCAACTGCACAATATCACGGTTCGTCCAAAAATAAACAGAAAAAATGTAAGATTTGGAAAAAGAGTAAAATGACTCTAAACAGACGCATTGCAGATAGATTTGGTCTGTTATTACTGTAAAATCCAGATTTCCTTTTACATATAGTTATGGTTATAAAAAATTAATTTAGGATCAGATCTTCTCTTTTATCCAATATTTTACCAGTAATAATCAAATCTTATTTTCACGTATCCAATTAATTAGATTTTTGTTGTCAGTTCTATAAATCAAGATTAGACGAACAATCGATTAAAATTGGCCAATAATATCTGTTTAGAAAATAAATACTGAGTAGGAGTAATGTATGTTTAGAAAATGAAAATCCATTTAGACAATCAGAAGTGAGAAGGGAAGATTGAGGAAAGAAATATTAGAGGACAAATGACATTAAATTTTGTCCAGTAACAATATATTCCCTACAACAATAATAATAGAAAATAAGATATTGAGTGAAAATAGCATTTTATATATATATATATAACATTTCAAAACTTTTAACAATGAACCAAGGTGGATTAGAGATAATTTCATAGAGTTCGAACTTGAAATTAATGTCATGGGCTCACATAGGTTGACTTGGATTTTAAATGATGGAATCGAACTTTCATTAAGGATATATTCGTGACAACGACTTAAGCTAACCAGATAAGTAGCCTTACTATCGGCATGGTTATATTTGATGTTGACGCGTGCCTGTGGTTCTGCACGTGTCATATATACTGATATGTGTGAATTATTTGTTAATCAGTATGCTTATATTATGTTTATGTTTATGTTTATGTTATGTTATAATATGTGAATTGTATGTAATAATTGTGGTACGGTGTGTTAAGGATATGTTTGAGATAGGATACGAGAAGGATGCACAAAACGAAATGTAACGATAAGAGTAAGATACGTTCATGAAACATTAAGGTTAGGTTACATACCGGAGTGCTATGGATAAAAGAGATTGATGAAAGAATATGGTTAGAATATGAGTAGAAAAGGATAGGTTTGTGATAGATTGATAGAACGATAGCGTTAGGATACGTTCTTGTGATGATATGACTAAGGTACATTCATATAACGATATGACTATGATAGGTATAAGAACGTTATGGCTATGATAAGTTAGGAAATGATACGACCACGAAGTGTTTACGATATGACATGTTATGATACGATATATTGTGATGTGATGTGATGTGTTATGTTTAAATTGTTTTGTGTGACCATTAAGGTAATTGTTGTATGAATTGCACGTTATGAAATGACATGTTAAAAGCATAGAGCGTTATGTTATGTTTTCTAAATTGTATGTATACAACATGTTATGAATGACATGATATCACGATAAATGAAATGAAATTTAACCCCGTTAGGATTATGTATGATACGTAGACTGAAAAATGAGAAATGACATGTTAAGCATGAAAGATGATAGCGGGATTATATTCATTAATGATAAAAGTAGAAATATTGGGTACCTCATGCATTATGTGTGCTCATGCATTTGGGGGATACCCCTATTCCATCACGAGGGTACAGACGTGTACATCCAATGGTAGGACAATGATCGTTGCCGTGACAAGTACTAGTTCTAACGAGTGTCCGGCCTAAGGAGCTCCCAGAGTATGCTCGCCCGCAAGGAAAGTGGCCCAACGGTGTGCGAACTGACTGGTGAGCCCATAGTCGCATGTAAGAGCTGTGTGTAGAGTATATGGTACACGTCCAAATTACCCGTTAGGACAGTACCGTATGAAAAGAGATTGAAATGATAGGTTTCATCATTGCATTCACATGTTCTTGCATTTAACCCCTAATAGTGGGGTCACTTACATTTTTTTAGGTTATGATAAGGCATTCCTGTACGACTGATGACGGCATCGCAACTCGAGACCATGACACATACATAGAATACTGGTATTTATTTTCTTAGACTTTGGCTAGAATAGGATACTTTTAACTTAAACGCTTATTTATTTTATTTCGGATCTTTTGTTGTGTTGTTTTAAAGATGTTTTGGAAACACGTAAGTCCATGACTATGTTTTAAGATAAAGGATATGTTTTATGAAATTTAAATGAAATCATCCGCATTCAATGTTTAGGATATGTATACAGTAGCGATCTTAAATTAAGTAGAAAATTTCGGGTCGTTACATCGAGAGTGAAATATAATAGCCTATCAGCTGACATTATCAACGGTGTGATTCGAATGTGGCACATGGAGCATCCTCCATCATCACTTTCTTAAACGTCCCTTTATCTTAACATCGAGAGTTCGGTCTATTTTATTTTCCTAAAAAACCCTATGTAAATGATATCACCCTAAAGTCGATATGAACCATTATAAGAACATAGCATATATATTTTAGAACATCGTATTAAACAATTTTACAATTTTACCCTTCAAACACGAATTTCTTTTAACTCGAACTAAATAATTATTTTACTCACGGTCCGAGAATTTCCATAGTAAATTACCAAAAAGCCCCTCTACATTTTCCAAATCCATGCCACGTGTCTCCGGGAACACCACGTAAAAAAATGCCCACCCTACCAACGCAATGCCGGCGTAGAGGAAGAACGCGCCACCAATTGTAATAGCACGATACAGGGACAAAAACGTCATTGTCACGACTGCGCCTGATAACCTATTGATGATAAGTCCCACGCTCACACCTCGAGCGCGTAGCTTCAACGGTAAAAACTCCGAGCTGACGTAGCACATGGGTCCCATCCCAATTGAGTAAAACGCCACGTCGGATAACACCATTGCAATGCACAGCCCCACCGTCCACGTCATTCGCTCGTCTGACTTTTCGATAATCGTGAGCGTCGTCCCTAAAATAATTAGCGAAATTGTTTTGCCGGCGACGCTCGTTAGAATCAACGGCCGCCGTCCGATCCGGTCGAACAAGAAGGTGGCGATTAAGACAGAGAGTGTCTTCGTCAACCCAACAGCCGCCGTGGCGAGAAGCTTGTGGTCGGAGGACGAGATTCCGGCCTTCTCGAAGATTCTGGGACTGTACAAAACGACGGCGTCCATGCCGGTGGATTCCAGGAAGAAATGGAGACCGACGACGGTTATCATGATGTGGCGGACAGCCGCCGTCGGGTGGAGGAAGAGCTCCTTCCAAACGCCGCTGCCGTAGCTGCTCTGTTTTGGGACCTGAACGACGTCGTCTTCACAACTCGCCGGAATTCCGACAACTTTTTTTATGTCGGCAAGGCGCTTTAGAGATTCTTCAATGGAATCTGAGGTTCTGATGAGGACTTTTTTGGCTTCACCGACACGGCCTTGTAAAATCAACCACCGGGGAGATTCCGGCATTATGAGAATCGCGACGGCAGCCAAGAACACCGACGGAAATAACCCGATTCCGAGCATAAATCGCCACCCCAGATGAACAGGGAGCTTGGAGAATGCGTAATTCGAAATGTATCCCAATAAAATCCCGAAATTAACGAACACCTGTAACAAATCGACAAAAATGGCTTCAAAATAATGAAATCTAGATTGAAAAAAACAGAGGATTCAGAGTAGAAACCTCCGGGAAAGTGGAGAAGCAGCCGCGAGAGGATGCCGGAGAAACCTCGACGGTGTAGACAGAGGCAATCAACGGGGCAAATCCCATGCCGGCGCCGGCGAAGAATCTTCCAAACATCAGAAAGGCGTAATTTGGGGCAAACCCCATGAGAACAGCTCCGACGAAGAGGAACCCAGAAGCCAGAACAATGGTATACCGGCGACCGATCCAATCGGAGGTTCTGCCGGCGGCGGCGGCACCGACAATTGCATAGAGGTTAATAACTCCGACAAGGACCTCCACTTGAACATCAGAGATCTTGAAATCATCTTTAATGAAGATTACAGCTCCACTCATTACACCTAAATCTGTTTGAACCACCAGAAATTTGCAGAAATAAAGAAGATGAAAATGTAAACGAACACAAAGCGATGAAAATGGAAGCTAAATTTCTGACCATAACCAACCAAAACGGAAGCCATGGAAGCGATGACTGCACAGAGTAAAGCAAAGGAGTTTCTTCTGGGCTTGTGGGCACGACGGAGTGGTTTAATCAAGGGACTCCGGAGGCCGGAAGTTGCAGAAATGTCGTCATTCCGGCCGCCCATTCTCGGTGGCGAAATGAATTGTTCAGTGCGAAGGCCGATGGCTGAGTACTAAACAGACCTGCAACTTTGCCTATGCTAGTAGACCCTATAAAAACTGTGGACCCCACTCCCCGGCCTCATTTAATTCAGTTGTTAATTTTTAAAAAATATAATTTTGTCACGGTCAGAACTTGATGTGAATTGAATTAGTCGTACTTATCTAATATTTGAAAAATATAATATACTATATTCGTAATCATTTAATATTTAAAAAATATATTAATTAGAAAATGTATCTTAAATATTCTTTAAATATATAGTATTCGTAATCATTTAATATTTAAAAAATATTTTAATCAGAGAATATAACTTAGATATTTAATATCTTAAATTTAATTAAAAATATATTTTATTTTATTTTCAATATTTAATTAATTTATGTTTTTCATATTAAGGTACGTTGTATCCGATTGAACTTTGATCCCAATTCTATTTTTCATTATTAAATCTATATTCTTTTAAGTAATAATATTTTCATATATATTCGTCATATATATATATATATATATATATATATATATATATATATATATATCATATTTATTTATTTATTTATTCTATAACTCCTTTGAAAAATGATTTTTAATTAATTTTTTAAATTATTATCTTACAAATTTTAATTAAATATTTAAAAATAAACAAATTGATAGCACAAATTAACATTTTATTTTTATTAAAAACAAAATTTTGAATAAAATTTATTTTTTAATAAAAATTGTTTGAGTTGAAAAAATTAATAATTGGGTTGAGTGTAAAAATATCTTAACCTGACACAACTCAACCCCACAATTTTTTTTAGGATTATTGGGAGTAAGTCTCAGCTAATTTAGGGAATGACCATGGGTCTACACGTAGAGAAATACATCTTCATTGGTACGAGGCCTTTTGGGAACCCAAAGCAAAGTCACGAGAGCTTATACTCAAAGTACAATATTTACCATGGGATAGTCATGATTCCCAACAGATTTAAACTACCTTTTTAACGTCAATTATTAACAATTTAAGTAATATAAATAAAAATATAGTTTATAGTTTATTGATACTGACCTAATAGCATATCTTAATTAATTAATATTTAACATCAATTATTGATATTAAGATGCGTAGAAAATAAATAACAAAATAATAAAATTTTTGAAATTATTATGTACATAATTTCAATGAGGTCCCTACGTAAAGTCACAAGTCACCTGCTCCTTAAAACGTCAAAAGACCCACGTGATTAATTACCCACAACTAATTCCATTGAAAAATTTTGGAAGACGTAGAAATTTCTCTTGATTTGAATGAGACATTATATTATATTTTTATTTATTAAATATTATTTAAATGTCTTACCTTCTTTAAAATAAATACTCTTTAAAATTATACAATCAAATTTTAATTTTTTAAACAATATTTATTTTTATTTGTTCGTTGTTTCTGGTTCTATTCAGATATTAGGAGACCTTAGCCTCGAATAGAAGCAAGGTCGATTCAAATGACTTGACCTTAACAGAGACAGTGGGCCCAACGTCTTCGTCCTCGCTGGCACATCACTCGGTGTCTGGCTCTGATTCCATTTATAACCGCTTAAGTCTACCATTAGCAGATATTATCTGCTTTGCCTCATTGCGTACTGTCGTCAGTCTCACGATTTTAAATCGCATCTGCTATGGAGAGGTTTACACACCTTTGTTACCCTCTCCAACTAAGGTGGGATCTCATATATTGCCATTCCAATTTTTGAAGGACTACATTCGAGTTCAGGGTGAAATCCCGTATAACGTTATACGTGTTGTGCGTCGAAAGTGGAACAAATGTACTCACAACACCAATGAACGAAATTACACAAAAAACACCAAGATATTTACGTGGTTCGGAGAGAAGAAGTTCTCCTACATCTATGGGTAGCAACCAATCACTAATAAACCAAACGTTACAAGTGAATACCTCACTATCACACTACAAAAACTCTCACCAATATGTCACTCAACAAATACAATGCGACACCCAAAGCTCTCCTAAATCCTGATATCACTAGTTAGGAATGTCGGGAGAAATCTCTCATTATGATGAAATAAAATTAGGTATTAGTTATATAGAATTGCAGAATCAAAATCTTATGACTAAATCTAATTCAAATAATCAAATCTAATTCAAATAGTTCATTCAGATCCAAACTTATGACGATTTACATAACCCTCCACGGTCTATAGGAATTTCGTACCACCGGCGAACAGTTGGGGTAGGGCTAAAAAAATAACCTAACTTGGAGCCAAAATTTCTCATTGATCCTAGAGTGGTGAGGGCGGGTGTTTCGTCTTTGTATCCATCCAGCAGAAGAACTGAATTCAACTCTGGTCTTTGAATTTCACTTTCAGTAGTCCACTGAAAGGTTTGGAGATTGGAAGCCATGGAGAGCAGTGCTCGGAGGCGGATCAATTTGATTCATCGTCACCTTCTTTCGCCGCCACGTGAGTTCAACAACGCTCTTAATCCGGTTAGCATCTCTTCACGCTTACAGTCTCTTTTCCTTCAATATTCAAGCTGTTTTACAGAGGCGAGAGGTTCTTTTTTTCTTTTTTGCGATCTTGATGATATTGTAAGTGTGTTTTAGGCGCCAACGAATAGTGGAAACCAATTGGAAATTGGTGTGGCTGAGCCTGTGATTGTTGGAGGTATGGTGCTGGATATTCACGCCATACCATCCATTTCCGCCGTTCCGAGGTCAACTACGCCCGGAAAGGTAATTTACTAATTGCTATTTAAATATGAATTTTTTCGAAGTTGGGGAAATCATTTGTGGAGCTTGGAATAGTGTGGCTGTTTGTTGTAGAATATTATCAATATGAGTAGGAAATTACACCTGTTAGACGAACACGACTCTCCACAATGATATGATATTGTCCACTTTGAGCATAAGCTCTCATGGCTTTGCTTTGGGTTTTCCCAAAAGGCCTCGTACCAATGGAGTTAGTATTCCTCACTTATAAACCCATGATCATTCCCTAAATTAGTCGATGTGGGACTTTCATCATCCAACAACACCAACCTATTTTGAATTGTTATCCAACTATTGTAGACCTCTTAAGCTATAATGCTTGAAAGTTTTTAACATCAATTATTGAGGGATCATTAGGTTCCCCTAGAAGAAGCTGGTGCTAATGATTGCATAAATCATGACTGTAAATTGCCTTATATTCGAGTCGGTGAGCTATCTTGTGCTCGTTGAGTTTCAATTTCTCTTATTGTTCTATAACTAAGGACTCAAACTACTGGAAAACCTGGCAAATGGATTTATAGATGAAACATATTCTTTATTTTAAAATGTTTAACACGCTCGATTTTCAAAGAAAGTAAGAAATATTAGAAATGAATTAGAGGTTGTGTTTTATTGTCTTTCTTAGTGATTATATCTTTAGAATCGTTTATGATATACTTAATTTTAGCTTCAGTAGGTAACTTCATCTGAAAATTCCGTTCGAAAGATTTAGATAAATACTCGCAACTAGGATATGGATGAAAGTCTAACGACAAATCTATACATTTTTGGGTTCAGTCCAGTAAGTAAGATGGCACCGTGACTGCCATAAATCCTCATTTTCATTGGCTTGTTGGTATTTGGTGTTTTTGTTTTCTGGCCAGTGTTCTACATTTTTACAATAAGTTGAGCTCATTGGTCATCTGTATCGTCATAATGACAATATTTTCTTAGTGAATCTATTGTTAGTTTCTATATTTCCACTCTTACCTTTGAGAATATGCCTTTTCAGATCAACTATATATTAGGAGGCGTAGCACGGAATGTTGCTGAATGCATGTCAAAGCTTGGGAGCAACCCTTTTATGATTAGTGTGGTGGGACATGACATGGCAGGTTCTTCTCTGATCTTGTATCGTTTTGTTTTTGTACGTCTACTGTGGCATGTGACATTCTAGAGTGGCAGATTGGTTTTTTTCACATTCATGTCTTTCTTGGTTCAATGTAACTCAGATGGATTCACAGTTCATTATTTTTGGTCTCCTCCCTCGATTTTCGGAAAATATTTTTTATACATTTTACAAAGAAAAAAGATGTTTTACTTTCTCTTTTTTCTAACTCTTTTCTCCCCTGAAATAGGGAATCTCTTGTTTGAGAATTGGAGATTGGCAGGGTTATCAACAGAGGGTAAGTCTTTCTATCCATATAATTGCCATCTATACTAGAGGGTAAGTCTTTCTATCCATATAATTGCCATCTATACTAGCTAGTATCAGTTAATGAAATATGGTACTTCATTTTTTGTTGTTCCAATGGAAATTTTCTTCTATTCTGGTGTTCATCATCTGTGGTATTATCTGCTACTGTTGTTTAGCGTTCCAACGTAAATGGTTTTTTGGACCATTCTAAGTATTTTAAACCTTAAATAGAATCTACCTCAAGTTCTGATGAAATATAACAATTTTTATTTCACTTTTGAATTGACTGCTTTTAGAATGTCCCCATAACAATCACGACAACAAATCTGTAGTCGATTGTGCCTTGGATTGTGAATCATTCAGAAGTTACAATCTAGATTTGGTTGTTCCTTTTGAGCAATCTATCAACAACAAATCAGCTGGTAGAACTTAGTAACGTGGTGCAAGTTGCATAAACAGCATAATGAACAATCTGCTTTGAGATCTTTTCTTGAAATGAACTCTTGCATTAGGATATTACTGGCCGCTGAGTGAATTTTACAACTTCCTAACAATAAACCATATTTATCCTTCTGACTTCCTTATCTTTGAATCCTTGATGGAAGTTAATGAAGTGAAAAAAAAAAAGTATCAAACTAGGTTAAAAGAAAATTGTTACTTGGTTATTAAACATATACTTGGTGAAGATAGAAATGATACACTTTCTAGAACAATTTCATGTTTGAATAGGCATTCGGAAGCACCAAGACATCAGCACTGCTGTTGTGTGTGCCGTAGTTGATGTCCATGGAGAATTGGCAGCTGCTGTGGCAAGTGTGGAAGCTATTGTAAGTGGATGTTTATAAATGATTTATATTATTACAAGGATTTAGTATTGTGAATCTTGTATAAGATTGATGGTAGTACCACAAGGAACTGAGACCAGCATTACACAGGAAAAATTTCTCACACCTGATTGGATTGAGAAATTCAAGTGCAATATTCGTGCTGCTCCAGTGGTTATGGTTGATGCAAATCTAAATCCACTTGCTCTGAAAATCTCTTGCCAAAGTACTACTCTTTTTCTTTATAGCTTCCTCTGCTCTTCTTTATTGGTCTGTGTTAACGATCTCTGTATATCTTTTCCTGCATCTTTTTCTTAGTTGCTGCCGAGTATGATACTCCAGTGTGGTTTGAGCCTGTGTCAGTTGCTAAATCAAGAAGGGTTGCTTCAGTTGTCAAGTATGTGAGTTCACATCTCCTCATGCAAATATTTTCTCTTAAAGTTTGAGGAGTTTTTCACTTGCGAGAAATTTTTTATTTGTCATTTCTTTCCTTACTGAGGTGGTTCGATTTCCCTGTTTTTTTTTTTTCGAATGAAAATGGCGATGAAAAAATTCTGAGGTGGTTTTGCATTGAGTTGCAACAAAATTCTGACTTGCCTGCTCATATTTGGAGATCAATTGAACTTTAGTTCAGTTTGTCTAAAAGTTAATGAAAAACGGGAAAGGATAAACGATGTTCACAGGTAAATCATTATAGCTTCCTTGTCGTTCGTTCGTTTTCAGGAAAAAAAAAAGATCTGAAAATTGGATCTGCCAGTAAATATTATATATATATATATATTTGTCATCAGGGGGATCAGTAGATTCTTAGTCTATTTGCCTTTCCTCTGTCTACAACTTCATTAACATCATGTTTGCATTGTATGAGTTTCTGATGCTTCTTGCAACAATATTTACTTGCCATATTGTTTTCGTAATCTAGAGATTTAGCACCTGATCGTATCTCTCACATTTGAAATTTTTTTTCTAATTTACAGCCATTTGATTTTCTACATTTTCTTTAATTATAGCTTCTCATTTTTGCAGATAAGTTTCACCTCCCCTAATGAAGATGAACTTATTGCCATGGCCAATACACTATCTGGTCAAGATTTGTTTTCTCCTATCAAACGAGATAATACCATTACTACTTGTTCAATTGAATCTTTTTTCGAACAACTGAAATCTGCTGTATGGGTTTTGCTTGAGAAAGGTATCAAGGTCATCATTCTGACCGTTGGTTCTCGTGGCGTGTTCGTCTGTTCTAAAGGAGGACCAAGCTTCGTGAAAAAAACTTCAAAAGAATTCAACAATTATGGGTCCAGCAGCCAACTATTTAGAACCTTAGCTACGAGTTGTCCACCAAACATGTTCTCTGTTTCTCCTGAAACAGAGAAAAACTCTGTTCTTTTTGCAATGCACTTCCCTGCCCTTCCTGCATCAGTAGTGAGGCTTACAGGCTGCGGAGATTGCTTGGTTGGTGGCATGCTTGCTTCCTTTTGCGCTGGCTTAAATATCTACCAAAGTACAGCCATTGGAATTGCAGCTGCCAAAGCTGCTGTCGAGACCGAAAACAACGTTCCCCATGAATTTCATTCAAACGAAATTGCAGGTACTAGTGTCACTTCACCTTTTGTCAACGATTTTACTATACTAATTTGGTTTATTTAGTTTAGGGTTCATCTGATTACAACCATGCAGCTGAGAAATGTAGCTCCAAAACATTAGTTGGTGCATAGAACTTACTGAGACCTTAAATCTTATCCACTTTACTTTTGAATAAAAGAGTTGTAAGATCCCACCTCGGTTGAAGAGGGGAACGAAGCATTCCTTGTATGGGTGTGAAAACCTCTCCCTAGTAGACGCATTTTAAAAACCTCGAGGTAAAGTACGGAAAGGAAAGCCCAAAGAGGACAATATTGGCTAGCGGTGGGCTTGGGCTGTTACAAATGGTATCAGAGCCAAACACCGGATGGTGTGCCAGGGCTCCCAAGGGGGGTGGATTGTGAGATCCCTCGTCGGTTGGAGAGGGGAACAAAGCATTCCTTGTTCAGGGCGTGGAAATCTCTCCTTAGTAGACGCATTTTAAAAACTTTGAGGGGAAGCTCTCAGGGAAAAAAGCCAAAAAATGACAATATCTATTAGCAGTGGACTTGAATTCTTACGTGAAAGAAGTTAGTTTTTTTTGGAAAATCAAACTAAAAGTGTCGATCTCATCTTCTTTTTGTAATGCAGATGATACCAAGTTAGTGTACACAGCAGGCAGAATGGTGTTCCATGGCCCCATGCCCTGAAGCACATGGACTTCAATACAAACACTGTAAACTTGAAATACCAAGTTTTTGCCTTCAATTGAGGATTGTAGCTGTGATAATGGTTTTCCATTACAAACGAGTTCACAATTTATTTGATCAAATGGAGAATAATATTGGAGTGTAGCGAAAAATGACCGAAATTACACGTACATTGGAGGCTAACATTTATAATTTGGGGTATTTTTTTTTTTCATTTAGTAAATTTAATAGTTCTTTTTAGTTCAATGGCTTGCAGAGTGAAAGATTCGAACTTTTGACTTTTTCGTTAAGAAAACATAATTTACGTCAATTGAGTTATATTCATATTAGTTTAAACTAGTAAGTAACGCATCTTTACTTTCTAAATTTAAGTTGATTAAAATATATATTATTGATAAAAAAAAAATAAAGATTTGAATCCTTGTAATTTTAAATTATTAAAATAAAATTGTTATGAGAGACCGAAAATTTTACCATGAAATTTTATTGACTAAATTGTGATAAAAAAATAAGTGCAATTTTAAAAATTAAAAATTAAAATCCAGGAGCCCACATGTTCTTTGGTATGGCAGCTGGAGTATAAAGGCGAACACAACACAGACAAACCTTCGTAGCTATGAAGCTTCTGAAGTTGCTGTTTTGTATAGCTTCTTCTTCTTGTTCATCTGTCCAATGAAACCCTGACCTCGATTCAACCTACTGCCCGTTCTTTCAGTTTGGCAGTATATTTATATGCAAATGAAGCATCTGAAACATGGGTTACTATGCCATGTCCAAGCCATCAAATCCGGGTTTACGCCCACCATTTTCACGTCGAATCAACTCATAAGTTTGTATGCGAAACATGGTCTTCTTGGCGATGCCCACAAAGTGTTCGACGAAATGCCTGAACGGAATGTCTTCTCATGGAATGCGATAATTGCAGCGTATATCAAGTCTCAGAACTTGAGAAAAGCGCGGGAATTATTTGACTCCGCTCATTATAGAGATTTGGTTACTTACAACTCAATGTTGTCTGGTTATGTTAGCTCCGATGGGTATGAGGCTCAAGCACTAGGGCTTTTTGTAGAAATGCAAACAGCCTCTGATATGATTAGAATTGATGAGTTTAGTCTTACAATCATGCTTAATTTAACTGCTAAGTTATGTGTGCTGTCTTATGGTAAACAGTTACATACCTTTATGTTGAAGACTGCTAATGATTTAAGTGTTTTTGCTGCTAGTTCCTTAATTGATATGTACTCTAAGTGTGGATGTTTTAAAGAAGCTTGTAGAGTTTATGATGGATGTGGTGAGGTTATTGATTTGGTCTCTAGAAATGCCATGGTAGCAGCTTGTTGTAGAGCAGGGGAGATAGATTTGGCTGTGGATCTTTTCTCGAGGGAACGGGATCGAAATGATGTTGTAGCATGGAACACGATGATATCGGGTTTTGTTCAGAACGGTTACGACAAAGAGTCATTAAAGTTATTCGTTAATACGGCAGATGAAAATGTTAGGTGGAATGAACACACTTTTGCAAGTGTCTTGAGTGCTTGCTCCAATCTAAAGAGCTTGAAGCTTGGAAAGGAAATCCATGCTTATGTTTTGAAGAATGGGCTGATTGTTAATCCCTTCATTGGCAGTGGCGTTGTTGATGTTTACTGCAAGTGCAATAACATGAGGTATGCCGAGTCGGTTCATTTGGAATTGACAACACGAAATGTATACTCGATCACTTCAATGATTGTTGGCTATTCTTCTCAAGGTAACATGGTAGAAGCCAGAAAGCTTTTTGATTCCTTGGATGAAAAGAATTCTGTCGTGTGGACTGCTTTATTTACTGAATATGTCAAATCACAACAATTTGAAGCAGTTTTTGAACTTTTAAGTGAATATAGGAAGGAGGCAGCTGTTCCTGATGTGCTGATTCTTGTCAGCATAATTGGTGCTTGTGCTAGACAAGCTGCTCTGGCTCCCGGGAAGCAGATACATGGTTACATGCTCCGAGCAGGCATCGAATTCGACGTGAAACTAGCCAGTTCATTGGTTGATATGTACTCAAAATGTGGAAGTATCATTTATGCAGAAAGAATTTTCAGAGAAGTTCTTGACAAGGATTCTATTCTTTACAACATTATGATAGCTGGCTATGCTCACCATGGGTGGGAAAATGAAGCAGTTCATCTTTTCAAGGAAATGATGGAAAACGATCTCGAACCAGATGCAATCACTTTCATTGCACTACTTTCTGCGTGTCGACACAGCGGTTTAGTCGAACTAGGTGAGCGTTTTTTCAACTCTATGACTAATGATTACAATATTAGTCCCGAAATCGATCATTATGCTTGTATGATCGATTTGTATGGAAGGGCTAATGAACTAGACAAGGCATTGGCATTCATGAAAAGGATTCCCATAGAGTTAGATGCTGTCATATGGGGAGCATTTCTGAATGCTTGTAGGATCAATGGGAATACTGAACTTGCTAGAGAAGCAGAAGACGAACTGTTGATGATCGAAGGAGAAAACAGCGCTCGATACGTGCAGTTAGCGAATGTTTATGCTGCAAAAGGGAATTGGGAGGAGATGGGGCGAATAAGGAAGAAGATGAAAGGAAAGGATGTTAAGAAGAATGCTGGTTTTAGTTGGGTTTTTGTGGAAAATAAGTTTCATGTGTTCATTTCTGGTGATAGGTTTCACTTGGAAAATGAGGCTATATATTCAACCTTAGCCTCCTTGACTGATGAGTTGCTTGCAGTAGAGGAAGCATTTTGTTAATATCAAACTTCAGCCATTAGTGCTATACATCTGCCTTTTCTCTCGAGGTATTTCTTTGAACAAAACTCTCTTTTTGCTATGAAACTGTGTAGCAAACTCATGCTTTAGTTAAATTTAAGATATTGATTCTTAAGTTAGTTCATGGGTGAAAGATCAATTGACTTACCGAAGTTGGAAGCGTTTTTTTTCTTCATATATGATCATTTTATGTGATTGTTTTTCGGGTTACTGTCTGAATCTAACCGCTCAAGCCTACCTTTAGTAGATATTGTCCTTTTTAGGCTTTCCCTTTCGGGTTTTTCCTCGAGGTTTTTAAAATGCGTCTGCTAGGGAGAGGTTGTTATCCTCTCCAACTGATGTGGGATCTCATAATACACCACATTCGGAGCCTAGCGTCCTCGTGGGCACTCGTTCCCGTCTCCAATCGATGTGGGACCCCTTAATCACCCCTTCTTCGGGGCTCAATGTACTTGGGGATCTCATAGTCCACCCCCTTCGGAGCCCAGCGTCCTCGCTGGTACTAGTTCCCCTCTCCAATTGATGACCCTTATATAGAATGCTCCGTTCTCCTCTCCAACCGATGTGGGATCTCACAATCCACCCCCTTCGGGCCCAAGTGTCTTCGCTGGCACTTGTTCCCTGATGTGGGACCCCCTAATCATCCCTCTTTTGGGGCCCAACATCCTCGCTGGCATATCGCCTGGTGTCCACCTCCCTTCGGGATTTAGCCTCCTCGCTAACATATCGTATGATGTTTGGCTCTGATACCATTTATAACCGTCCAAACCCACGGCTAGCAGATATTGTCCTCTTTGGGCTTTCCCTTTTGGACTTCTCCTCCAAGGTTTTTAAAACCGGTCTGGAGAGGTTTCCACACCCTTATAAAGAATGCTTTGCTCACTCTTATAAAGAATGTTTCGTTCCTCTCTCCAACCGATGTGGGATCTCATAATCCACCCCCTTTGGGGCCCAATGTCCTCACTAGCACTCGTTCCCGTCTCCAATCGATGTGGGACCCCCTAATCACCCTCCTTCAGGGCCCAACGTTCTCGCTGGCACATAGAATACTTTAGGGGGATGCGACCGTGAACTTCTCCTACATAGATTTTGTATGACCATTCAGCGAAATCACGTATAGGCCTGCCAGACCTGAATCGCCTCAAAATGTGCTATAAGGGAATGCTACTAGTTGTCAAATTCTTCCCGCCTGAAAAGTTATAAGCTATTTAAGTCGTTGTGTTGTCTTTTGCTTGCATGCCATACAACATTGTTTTCAATCTCTCCTACTAAAACGATGTGGCCCCGTTTTCTAAAACTTTTTTCTCAAATCGGGGTCAGAAGCTTGAGCATACGTTGTCCAGTTGTAGACGATACGATCCTAAGTTGGCTTGACTCACTCCTTGTTAATAAAAGAAAATGAGTATGGTAAAAAAGAAAGCGACCCAAAAAATCTCACCTTTAAATTCAAAACATAATTAATATGCATTTTTCAGCCACCTAGCTAGAAAATTCCGCCTCTCGTGTTCCTTCCTAATCCCCCTCATCAATTAATTATACCGTAAACGATCAAAACCAATACTAATCTATGAATCTTTGCTACTCTCCGTAACTCCTCTACTAAGTCAACTCTGTAGAAGCAGCAGACTTTCAGTTCCTCTGAATCCCAAATCGACCCAAATTTCATAGCACCGATCTGGTGCATTTTCTTCTTCAGACACCCTTAGATTTCGCTGTTTATGAGTCTCAAAATCCTCTGTTCTTGAGTTGAGCTTTCAATTAAGGTTAATCGCCATTTTCGTCCTTCTGGGTCCCTCTGAAACTTTCGATTTGTGCTGAGCAGGAAGCCATGAATGTTCGCAGAGACGGGGCGTTGATGAGAAACTCCTCGCAAGGATCCATTTTCTGCAAATCGAAGGTCGGGACTGCCATATTTATCGGCGTCCTTCTTGGATTCGTTTTTGCGTTCTTGTTCCCTGCTGGGATCTTCAAATCGAGCGCTCTCTCAGTTCGTGATTCTCGCTCCGTCAAATTCATAACCCAGGTTTTTGTTTACACTTGCCCTGTTTTCTTTCCCTCTTCATTACGCTTCTCGATTTGAGCCTCTTGTTGAATGTTCATCTGTGCTTCATTCTGTAATTGTTTTGCTTTATTTGATGATCCATCATATGCTGAAATCAATGATTCTTTTGGGATGGTAACGAGATTATTCGAATGTGTTACATAAGTCTTTTATGCTTCTCTGGTTCTCTGGTGTTCATAATTATGAATTCATATGCTAATGCTATAGATTCTGATACCATGAGTTTGTTGTAGAATTATAGCTCATATTGGCATGATCTAGTAGTAATTTGATAAACTGGTTGTGCACTAGGCCGATTCGAATTCGTGCGATTCATCTGAACGGATCGACATGTTAAAATCCGAGTTTATATCAGCATCTGAGAAGAATGCTCAGCTGGAGAAACAGATCAGGGAATTGACGGAGAAGCTTAAGTTAGCTGAGCAAGGTAAAGATCATGCACAGAAGCAAGTTCTTGCTTTAGGTAAACAGTCGAAAGCCGGGCCATTCGGAACGGTTAAAGCTGTAAGAACAAATCCACCAGTTATCCCTGATCAGTCTGTCAATCCAAGATTAGCAAATATATTGGAGAAAGTTGCTGTTAATCGAGAGCTTATAGTCGCGGTAGCGAATTCAAATGTGAAGGCGATGTTGGAACTATGGTTTACTACCATCAAGAAAGCAGGAATACCTAATTATCTTGTGGTTGCTTTGGATGATGAAATTGTTCAATTCTGTAAAACAAATGATGTTCCAGTTTATAAAAGAGACCCTGATGAAAAAGTTGATTCAATTGGAAGAACAGGAGGGAACCATGCCGTTTCGGGGACGAAATTCAGTATTTTGAGGGAGTTTCTGCAGTTAGGATATGGTGTTTTACTATCTGATGTCGATATTGTTTACTTGCAAAATCCTTTCGATCATCTTTATCGGGATTCGGATGTCGAATCCATGACCGATGGTCATGACAATGCAACTGCTTATGGATACAACCATGTCTTTGAGGAACCTTCAATGGGTTGGGCTCGATTCGCGCACACAATGCGAATCTGGGTTTATAACTCAGGCTTCTTCTATATTCGACCAACTATTCCTGCAATTGAGCTTTTAGATCGTGTGGCTAAACGTCTTTCTCAAGAACGTAACTCATGGGACCAGGCTGTTTTCAATGAGGAACTGTTTTTCCCTTCGCATTCGAACTACGAGGGGCTTTACGCTTCGAGAAGAACTATGGATTTCTATCTTTTTATGAATAGCAAGGTTCTATTCAAGACTGTAAGGAAGGATGATAATCTGAAAAAGTTGAAGCCAGTCATTGTTCATGTGAATTACCATCCCGATAAGTTTCCTCGAATGAAAGCCGTGGTCGACTTCTACGTCAACGGGAAGCAGGATGCTCTGAACCCGTTCCCTGACGGCTCGGATTGGTAAACTTCTTTATTTATGTTCTGCAATTCACAGCATTTTACTTGGACAAATCTTTGGCTCCACAAGAGAGGAACCTGTTCTTTTCTAATCACAGTGATTATTGTTGGCTTCCACGTAGTTTTTCTTATGCTTTATTTGATAAAAGAAGGAAAAAGGAAAAGAATTACTCTTTAAAAGGTTTTTTCAGTGTTGCCACAGAGTGAACAATGGATGATAGACTGTTATGGCTTACACTTTCTGTGGCTCAATTGGTTTTGGTTAGTTCCTTTGCCAATGGTGTTGTTCATAGTTTCATGGAAGGTCTGAATCTTGATGAGCTCTTTTTGTTGCAGGGTCACTCGTTTAGCATATTGAAAATATTACAAGTTCTTAAAGGAGGAAATATTATAAGGTTATGTATGGTAAAATGGATACTCTTGGGACATTTTAGTTGCTACTTTAACCTGCATTTCATCGATGTGAGATTCCACATTGGTTTGGAGAGGGGAACGAAGCCTTCCTTATAAGGATGTGAAAATTTCTCCCTAATAGATGTCATTTAAAAACCTTGAGAGAAATTCCAAAGAGGACAATATTTGTTAGTGTTAGGTTTTGGCTGCTACAAATGGTATTAGAGCCAACACCGGGCCCAAAGAGGACAATATCTGATAGTGTTAGGTTTTGGTTGTTACAAATGGTATTAGAGCCAACACCGGGCGGTGTGCGAGTAAGGACGTTGGGTCCTCAACGGGTATGCATTGTGAGATCACTCGTCAGTTGGCGAGGGGAACAAAGCATATTCTTTATAAAGGGTATGTAAACCTCTTTCTAGCGTGTTTTAAAAACTTTGAGACCTTTAGAGAAATTCCAAACAGGAAAGTTTAAAAAGGACAATATTTGTTGACATTGAATTAACTAAAAAATATGATCTAAAATTTAAAGATAAATCGATTTTATTTATTATTATTATTATTTTACATTAGATTTTAATTTGGTTTTATACATTCAAAAGTTTTTATTGACTGTTCTTTAGTAGCTTTTTTCGTATTAAGATCTAGTGAAATTCAAAATAAATAAATAATAATTGTAGGTCCTAAATCAACCAAATATGTTAATCACTTATTTTACAATATTTATATATATAGATCATCGATCTTTAGAATTAAGATGTTGAGGGAATATTCCCGACAACCCTTTTTTCGGAATTTTTCTATTAATGAATTCATCTTGACTCTCCTGGTTATGCTTACGAATTGACTAGTGGTTTCCAAGTCAAATAGTTGGAACTACCATAAAAGAACCTTGATTGATTCCTATTGTACTCATCTATTATACTGAAATTCCTAGATCCGAAAACGGAGCCAATCATTTTAACAAATCTATTAGAATATGCTCAAGAGTTCCTCTTTTTGCTGATTGACAGAGGTATTCCCTTCGCTCGGTGAACAAGTTAGGTCAATGTTGTTAGCCGAGCATCCCTCCAGAGCTAGAGCATAGGGACCGACCTCCAAAATTTTCATAAGCACCGACACAAGTGAACAAGAGAGGGTGACGTTTAGCCATTACTGTAGAAAATTTGTATTTTTCTCACCACTAATATGGTAGAAAATAAATAAAATGAAGCGATAAAGAGTAAAGAAATCAAAAAGGGGGAAATTTTGATGAAATTCTTTAGAACAGCAAGGCAGTCAAACTGTCAAATGGAATAGCGACAGAGTTTCCTTTCAAAGCTTCCAATCTTTTAAAACTAACTGCCTAATTCTCGGACATTCTTTGCTTTTTTCTTCTCTTCTTCCTCATTTCATTTCATTTTCTTGTTGGGATTTCTGATTCATCTCTGCTCTCTTCTCCTTCGCCCATTTTCCGGTCTCCGGCGCTCTGTTTGGTCGGAAAAAAGAACGCACCCCAAGGCTCTCAAGACTTCAACTGTTCCACATGACTCAAATTTCCAAGGATACGACATCGAGAAGAAGCGAGTACGAACTACTTTCGGTTGCTTCACATCGATCTCAATACATCAATCATAAGTCTCAACGTCTTCATTGTTTCTTCACTCCCATGACAACGGCTGCCTGCCACCATGGGAGCTAAAAGGGTCGAAAAGTCGGTCAATGAAGGAATGTCGACAACCGCTCCATCGCGCTTCTTTGCTGCCATTTTTTCGATCCAGGTGAGAGATTTCACCTCTTCTTGGCACAGAAGATCTTGCAGGCTCAATGTTTGTTTCTGTTAAGTTTGAACCTAATAGGCAGTTTAGTTCATATGCTTCCTCCTCTATCTTTTCTTACTTTCATTACTACTTTTACCACAGCTCAAAGTTGAAATTTGATCATATCATGCTAAATTAAAAGGCATTGTATCATTAAAATGTGACACTAACAAAGGTTTTACGAACTCGAGATATATAAGGAATTAAATCATTATGATTCAACAATTCAGTAAATTTACATTCATAATAAAGAAAAGAAGGGAGGCTCCAAAAACATACCTTATACTTTCAACTGATAGAAAAAGAGCAATCTGTCTTTTCAAGATAAATTAGAGGAAATACATACACAGAGATAAGTGTTTCAGTTTCCAGTCCAACTTCCATGGAAACCAATACTGCAAACACACAACAAAGTTCACAAAGGATTTCGTGTTGCGTCGGTGATCAGACAGTACTCAACACATTAGACATTACCTTACCAGAGAAGTTCGAAGACCTCGTCGAGCCCATGTTTGGAATGATGTATCTGGTGCTTTACAATTCACGTAGAGTCTACATGCAACGCGTGAAGTATGTCTGTCCCACATATCCCCCAGCCATTGCTCTTCTCACGTTGGATTCGAACGTCTTCGGGTTATCCCTTAAAACAGCTGCAGCATCGTGGTTGAGGGGGTCTTCATGATTTGGTTGCTGCAAGAATAGAAAATATAAAATGTGATTAAAAGAACCCCACTGAGATTCTAACTCTATTCAGTTCCTTAAATTTATGCGCCTATTTCCATTTTGATTTCTTAAAAGCATTTGGAATTTTTTATTTTGGGTCCTAAACTTCACATAAAGAACCATTCCAGTCGTATGAGTGTGATTAAATGTTAACACAGATAAATGTTAGAATGTTTGAAGAGTAAGTTCGACATCGGTACAATCGTAAATACCGTGAAAAGATGAAATAATCCGTATATGATAGTGTTGATATTCAGAACGGGCTTCCAGTCCTCTCTTAAAATGTTGAGACAAACATTTCCTTCCAAGTCAATATTAGGATGATACACCTGCAAGTCAAATGTGTTCAGCTACTTCCAAAATATTAAAAAGAAAACACAAATTAATCAACAAGATCAGCATCGTTACCTTTGTCTTGCACTTAACTTTTGGTGGCTCGTGAGGGTACACAGGGGAAACTTGGAAAGAGAAGAGAAACGTGCCGCCTCTGTTAACATGAAATCATATTAAGTTCATAACCGAGGAACAGCTACTGGGTGGGGGGAGGAACAGACATCTTAACCAAGAAATGGTGATTAAAACATGAAGAAAAGCAGTGTTTCAATACACAGCATATATACAGTTGAACCAAGTCCAATGCAAAGTGCCATTGAAGCTTGATTGATAAAAATGATATGACATCCATGCATATATCTTCAGCTCCTAATATTTCAAGTGATAAGACGCATCATGCACATCTGAGATTCGGGAATTGTGACGTGAACACGTGCATTTCATCTTGAGAAGAACATATTGCAACTAAACTGAAAAACAATGCCTACAAGAGACTACTTACAGATAATATCCTTCATCAGGCTGAATAGTGACCTCAAAGTTCATCAAGTCATCCTTGCCATTAGGAAACGATATACAACACGTTTTTGGTAGGTTCAATTCACTGATATCTACAATTAAAAATCAAATAATACCTTGAACTCCAGGTATGAGACCAAACGAAACGAGTATATAGCCATATTACACCACAGTGAATAGAAAAATTAACTGATGTTCATATCATATTTATATCAACTTGCATAGCTCAGCAAATCAAGCAAAACACAAGAAGATAAAAACTTCTTGCGCTCAAAGCCACACAGATTATAAAAGCTATTCTAGTTGGCATTGATACATAAACTACTGAACTAAAATTAGTTACAACAATTTCTAGTGTGCGCCAAGAGTAAGCTAGGAACACACCAGAACTTCAACTTCATCACGTCACAATAGCTAATTCCAGACTGATAAGTGACTTAACAATAAAGTTCCAGCAGAAAAAGGAATGCAATATCATATCTGAAATCTAAAAAATCCATAACACTAAACTGATCTGAACCTTAGTTAAGACAATGGATGCTAATAAATACAACAAACCAAATGGGTTTTCGTAAAAAGCTCTAGAAAAAGAACGAGTACGATCGACAATCTTCAAACCACAGAATCATGGCTTCAAGTTCATCAGTTCTTCATCAAAGATGTAAATGAAAATGAAGTAAAATGGTTACCTTTTTGAAGACGCAATTCTCCTGCACTTTGCTTCTTGCCAGGAGGTTTTCCATTGGCATTCCGTGCAATCTCTCTCTGCTTTTCCTTCACTTTAAAAAGCTTAATCATTGTTCCTGAAGAGTACCGTAAAAATAGAACATCAAATTCGCAGCACTGCCAGATCAAAGTATTGCAAAAAGATTGTTTTTTTCGAAATGTAGAACAAACGAATGACTAATCCCAATCAAATTATAACAACAAAGATGACGAAACGTTTGTCCTTGGAAACAGAGCTCTTTTATCGCGGAATTAGACCCTCGGAACCACATATTGGATTACTCCAGTGCAGCACGAAGCCCCTCATTGCGATTTCAGAGCAGTAAATTTAAATAGCAAAGACAGTACAGGCTTAATGCCATTAAAGTCAACTGTGCCATATAACAACACCACGAATGAAATAAAATCAAATCATAACACAGCAGATGATGAAAACGTATCTCCTGCTGCAATTTCAAACACTGTAAATTGAAATAGCGAAGACTTCACACCATGGATGAAGCAAAATCTGTATTCCTAAATAAATGAGAATATTACACTAACAATTGCTATAATAATATCCAATGGAACCCCAAACTTCCTTGGAAAAGTTTACTCGCATTTTCTAGCCACATGAATTCCCAATACATCGTTTACATAATCATCCAACCAAGAATCAACTGGATCACAATATATAGCTGATACGATAGTAAATACTAGATATCCAGCTCCATATGCCAGCAAACGTAGGAACCAAAAGGTAGAACTAAAGATTTTTTTGAAAAAAACTCGTTTATAACTTTCCAATCGGCAAATAGACAACGCAAAAGACTCACCGGATCAAAAAAACAATTAAAACAAACAGCACGATAATCCATAAAACATCAAATAAAAAACCGTAGCAATTAGGATCTCATCAAAACGCGGCAACACCTATGATTCAAGCCGTAATCAAGATTAGATTCATTCGACAAGCATAAAAACGAACACAAAATCAATGAAGCTTGAATCCTGGATCAATCAATCAATCAATCAAGCTTAAGAAAACAAAGAGGACGCGATCGCAGCAGAAAGAATCAAAAGGACAGATTGGAGATGGAGACTTGCCTGGATTTGAAGGAGTTGCAAACGAATTCTTGAGAGGATGAAGGTGAAGATGAAGCTCCGGAAGAAAGCGAGAGAGAAAGAAAGAGGGAGGAGCGATGGATGGTTGGTTGGATGGTTCAGAACTCTCTCTTCTTTCTCTCTGTCGTACGTTCCGCAGGGCCAAATTCGGATCCCTTCGCTTTCGAGCTTCGACTGCGGACCGGCGTCATCCACATCAAAGACTCACTCCACCTTCATTCCTACAAACCAATCAAACTCCGCCACGTAGGCACTGTGAGTGACAGCTCGGTCGACTTACTGACCCACTGTACCGTTTCTGTGAAGGAGGGACCACAGAAACGGAAACTATCTCCTGCTTCCCGGCATCTTTGTGATTTTACACCCGCATCATTATTGTTATTTCATTATATATTTCTTTTTTCATAGGAATTTACGATATTTAAATTACAAGAAATTAAAAATAATAATAATAATAAAATTTTAATTTTTTTAACATTTTTTTAGATTTATTAGATAAAAAAGATTAAACTTTTAGGTTTAATTAGAAATAAACTAAATTAATTTTTTTAAAAAAATAATATGTCTAAAATTTATTAGACACAACATTGAACGCTCTCCAATCAATATGACATTATTAAAGTTATTTTATTAATACAAAGTTGAAAATTAGATAAGATAATTGGAGCGTTAAAATAATATTAAAATAATTTTATTTTTATATATATGGCAAGAAATTATTTAATTTTAAGTATGATGTACTTGCCTTGTATGAGAAATATTTATTTTTATTTTATAAATTATATATAATTATTAATTTTTTTATGACAAATAAGGAAGGAAAACGTCTTAATTATTAATTTTACGTATACCAAGAAGGATAAGTATACATAGTTGACCTCATAACAAAAATTAATAAAATAGTTTAATTCCAATATTAAAAAAATAATTATTATATTACTAATTTTAAAACTAAAATAAATAAATAAAAATTAAGAAAAAAAAATGATTTGACATGTTGTTTAAGTTTAGACATCTATTCTCGCTTTAATTATAATGAGAATTTAAATTTTAAAAAATTAATATATATAATTTGATCGTTGTCGAAAGCTAAATTAATTTTTAATTAAAATATAACTTTAAATCGACACGACGTCGTTTGGATCAAATGAGGATGAAGATGAAAAAAAGGTACGATTGTATGTTATTTTTTCTCTAACTAAATAAAATATTAAAATTTTCGGCAAACTTTTTGTTAATTCCTAATAATTTGATTAATATAAATAGAAATTATGAGAAATTATGATAACTAAATATGATTAAAATTAGAGGACGGTTTTTTAATTGATGTAAAGAGTGAACTATCGTTCGATAACTAAGTTGACATAAATCATTGTTTTCGTTATAGCGCATGCAAATTTTATCCTTATACCAATTTGAGAAATTAATTAGAATTGTAACGACTTCGTTACTGTTCTTGTAGTCGGAGGAAATGACGGTAAATTGGATTGAGCAAAAGTAGGATTGATTTCAATGCAACTGAGCCATTAGAAGAAGAAGATTATGTCTTGGCTTAACCTTAGCCCTCTCGAGCTGCCCCTAACCTAGGGTATTTATGTTCAGCTCGGTTCGGTTCTACTATTAACCTAGTTCACGAGGGAAACATGAACTTCCTATACATGCGTTGTTGTAACTCGAAGAGAGGTAACAACACTCTCCTACTCTAAGCTCTTCCCTATTGGATTTTTCTCTCCCTCTGACTCGGGTATCAAAGTGTGTGTGACAAGTATCACATTGGCATGCATTTTTCTTGTTTTGATGTCCATGTCCTTCTTCCAAACAAATTTGTTGTTGTCGTCATATCAAAGTTAGGATCGTTATCGGCTAAGAACTTGTGATTGAACACCACCTCAGTCTCGGTCTCATCCCTAAGAGGGGTGATCGAGGAAAAATTAGAAGAGAGCTCGAGAGGCGGGTAACCAAAATGAACTGCACTTTAACTAAATTTTTTGGAAATACAGGACAAGTAGAACCCACCGACAAAGTCGGAGTGTGCTACTTGCACAATCCCAACAAAAGAAAAGCTCGATTGGTCGAGAATATGAGAAAAAAAAAACTAATTTTAATGCTAAAAAACAAAAGGACAAGTTGTCCAAGCGTTTGCACGCAACAAAGCTAACTAAATAGAAGATCTGAAATCGATGATACATACTGTGTCGAGAAGTCCCAATTAGGGTCGAGGCAAGACCAAAACTTCGGGAAAAAAAAAGGGTAAGGATACAATCGCAACAGATTCGTTTAAGTATTACCGAGAAACACCAAAAACAAGTCTGGGTCGGGGCCACGTATAAGGCAAAAAAAAAAAAATCCATAACTAAATACGACACATGCAAGGAGATGTCTAGAAAGCAAAAATAGCAAAAGGGTTTTATCTCGAGATTACATGATGCAAATCACTCTCATTTACCCTAATGAAACGTGTCGTGCATGCTCCCAGCCCTAGATATCCATATTTAGCAAGGATCAGTTCACATATCAACACAATCCTTAAAAGGAACGAAAAGAACTCTAGACTGATACAACAACGATAACTATACGTCACTTTATTTATTTATAAAGATGCAATGAGATAAATATATTAAAATATATCATTTAAATTTTGGAAATAAAGATAAGGTTTAATATTATAGGGTAAAACAAAATATATGAAACACGTGTCAAATTTGCTATGTTGCCATATATATATATTATTATTATTTTTCAAGAAATTAAATGTTTTTAGCACAAAATGTTGAATTAAGGTGAATTAGGAGAGAAAAACAATGGTTTTTTAAATATATTTGTCAAGTAATTCAGATTTTTTTAAAATCGAATGTGGATTATAATTTTATAACAAAAAATAATAATTATAAATAAATAAAATTGCTATTTAAAGTGGAATGGTATAGGTGAGTTCTTCGTCAACTTCTATTCCCTAAAAGATCTCTTTTTTCAGGTTTCTCTCTCTCTTCTTTGCTTCTCGTGTTATTTTGAATATTCCTTGTCGGGTTTGGATCGTGATTCTGCACGAGCTTACTTGCGTAAATCGTTGATCATAAGTTGATCTCGGTAAAAAATCATTCTAAACAGCTTTCAACGAGATTCGGTTTCTATGCTTTTAATATCTGAGTTGAATAGTTTACTTTAACTTATTTTTTTTTTTCGATTTTCTTTGATGGGTCTCCACCGTGATCCCGCACGAGCTTACTTCATCTCCCTCTTCTGTACTATATTCAAAAACTTGCTTGTTTCTCGTGTTTTTTCAATATTCTTTCATGGGTCTCGGTCGTGATCCCACACAAGCTTACTTGCTCGAATTGTTGCTTATGGGCATGTCCAGAAGGATCGAGACACGAGCTTTCCTTGCATTTCCTTGCATTTCCTTGCATTTGTTCACATGATCTCTCAATTCTCCAACTATTACAAAGTTCACAGTATCATAACATCTTTATCGCCTATCTTCCTTTTTCGTTTTTTTTTTTTCCTTATTATCCTAAGATTTTAAATTTCCTTCCTAATTTGCATCAGTTCGCTAAAATTATTTAGATTTAAAAAATTTACACGGCATGCCGTTAATCTTACGTACGAAATTGAACCACCAACCGTTAAAATAATAGAAATGATAACTCATATCTTATTATATTTAATGTTATTTGGAAATAATTTTTGGCAAAGCAATTTATGACGTCATAGAATTTGACTTTCGTTATATTTTTGTTGGTATTCATATTTTTTCTTTTTTCATTCATGCACGTGTTTGATTTCTGTTACATGCATGCATGAACATTAATGCCACTAACTTTTGTTATTAAATCTTTCCATAAATAATAATATTCAAAACTATTTTATCACATAAAAAAATATATATATCTTCCTTTTTTTTTTTTAATTATAATACTATTTTTTAAAAATATTTTTGAAATTTGAAAAATAATACTCCTAAACTTTAATATTTTTTTATTAATAATATTAAAAAACTTCAAAAATATCTTTAATATTTTTTTATTTTAAAAAATTTTAAGGATATTTTTAAAATTTATTTTTAAAAAAAATTGAGTATTAATACAAATTTGAAAATTTAATCGTTTTTTTAAAAAAAAAATGGAATTCTAGAATGTTTTTTTTAGATAAATATAAATTTTAGAAATATTTTATTAATTTAACTTTGTTATTAGTTTTTTAAAGAATAATTAGAAGGAAAAAAAACATATTTCACATTATATATATATATATATTAAGGTGCTTCCTTTATATTATATGGTTGTATGTATTATTTAATTATTTATCATATGTCTTATTTTTTTAATATAATATGAAAAATAAACATTAGATTTTTTCAAACAGTTTTGTAAATTTAAAATAATTTGTTTAAAAAATAACACATTTACTTTTTTTTTTCTCTTAATTTTTAACCTATTGGTTCAATTATAAAATATTTTAATTTATGTTCGATTTGATTAATTTTCTCTCTCTTTTTTTTTTTTTGGAATGTGGCATTTTTGTTATTTAGTTAACATTTAAGGGCAAATGAACAAGATGAACCACAGCGTTGAGTATCTGAGCAACAAAAAGCACAAAGTGATTTTCGTTATGGGCTGCACTGCTACTGGAAAATCAAAACTCTCTGTCGATTTGGCCAATTTCTTCCCGTCGGAGATCATCAACTCCGACAAGATTCAGTTCTATGAAGGCCTCGACATCATCACCAACAAGATCGTTGAATCCGATCGCCGCGGCGTCCCTCACCATCTCCTTGGCGTAATCCAGGATCCGGACGCCGACTTGACGGCCGCAGAGTTCTGCCGTCTCGTCGAAGATTCAATCGCTGAGATTATTGGACGCGGACGAATTCCTATCATCGTTGGAGGATCGAACAACTACATTGAGGCGCTGGTTGAGAATCCGATTGCGGATTTCCGTTCGCGATTCGACTGTTGCTTTGTCTGGACTGATGTTGCTCTGCCAGTTCTGAACAGGTACATTTCGAAGCGAGTGGATCAGATGGTGGAGGCAGGGCTAGTGGAAGAGGTTCGAGAGATGTACGTTCCTAATGCCGACTACAGCCGCGGAATCCGCCGCGCAATCGGCGCTCCAGAGATGGATAGTTACTTCAAATCAGAGAAAAATGACGATAGTTTGCTGAAATCTGCGATTCAAGAAATTAAGGATAACACCTGTACTCTCGCGCTCCGTCAACGCGGAAAAATTCACCGCCTCCGAGACGAGCTAGGTTGGGGAATCCACCGGATCGACGCGACGGCGGTGTTCGAAAACAGCGGAGAAGACACGGCGGATGTCTGGATGAATACGGTTCTGAAACCGAGCTTGGAGATTGTCGGCAAATTCCTCAACAAAGAGCACAAGGATTATCGGATCGAAACAATGACCAAAAACGGATTCACCACTAATAGCAGTTACGGAGAACTGAAAGCAAAGTAGAATCACGGCTGCAACGCGATCGGATTTGGCCTATTGCTCACATTCGCAGCTTTAGGTCTGATCACAAACTGGATTTGTCATTTAAATTCGATTCTAAAGGCCACCACAGCTTTCGTAGATGAAAGAAAATAAAGATCAACTGTTCGAAGATAATCTGTTCCAAAGGTAAGCATTACACCTATATATCTCTATATATAATCGTAGTCGTACTCGTCCGAAACTTGTTGTCTGTGGCATGTATAATCATGTTATTTCAATCTTAGTTGCTATAAACTATCACTGTATCGTTTACACATCTGATAAATCTATTATAATACTTTTCCTAGATCGTTCCAAATATTTTTCAAAATTTTCTTTTAGGCTCATTCGAAATCTAATCAAAATGCATCATGCAATGAATTATCTAAAAGTTTCATATACAATTTTTCTATATCTTTACATCATTTTTTTCATTTTGACGAAAATAAATATTTTTTTTACTGAATTCAGTCTCACTTAAAAACTTTTTTAGTATATTTATAAAGATAAGAAACTTTCTATTTGTGTAATAATAAATATTTTTTACGGTGTTAATTGGATCAATTTATTTAAGTTAGTGGTGTATTTTATTTTTTTCTGATTCAACTAATTAATTTATTAATCGAAAAACATTAATCATTTTTTTATGTTATCAAATTTTATCTTTATAAATAGATTAATTTCTATTTGGTTTATTACGGTAATATAATTTAAAATTTTTAATAGTTTATAGTAAAAAAAATAAAATGTATATTATAGTTGTTGATATGCATAATTAAATTAACAAATTATTCAAACTAATTTTACGGAAACGACAACAAAGCAAATAATTGTGTTTTAATATTATTTTAAATTAATATTAATTAAAATAATAATATAAATAGCTGCCGGCGGAAAAAATGAAAAAATTCCGTATATTGGTGGGCCCGCTAGTAAATTTCAGTAACTTAAAAAGAGAATAGAAAAGGGACGAAAAAATTACGGGAGTTTTTATCAGAGCCAGGTTTCGATCCTGGGACCTGTGGGTTATGGGCCCACCACGCTTCCGCTGCGCCACTCTGATTTCTTGATCTTAAATTCAACATGTCTTTTAATTTTATAAATATTTAATAACTAAAAAGAACCAAAAACATTTTAAGAACCTTATGCCTTTACAAAATAATAATAATAATAATAGAATTTATGTTTTTTTTTTAATTGATTTAAACCGGTCGAAGATTAACTATAAGAATACCTTGAATAATCTAGAACCAAGTTTAAAACGTTAAAATGAGTTGAAACATCTTTACCAATTGAGTTGTATTCATGGTACTGTTTGCGTCACGTAACACTTTATTGTATACTCTTTATAATTATCTATTACTTTTCTTGTACAATTAGACTCAACGTCGCGTGAGTGGAAAACATGTCATATCTTTAATATGACAATGTCTCGTAATAACATAAATATCTCCGAAATTTAATAGAATTGTACAAACCAAAATACAAACGTTGGAAATATAAGAACAATATTAATATTAGACCCGAATTATAGACAACAAAAGCTTTTAAAATTAGGTTAAATTGGCTTAAGTTCTATAGTAACAAACTACTTGAATTTGGCCCATTAATAATTGCTAAAAACTGTTGCACAAGGACTAAAACAAGAAGTGAGATTTAAAGCAAACATCTCAACTTTGTCATTTTTTTTTCTTTCTTTCGTTCATTGAGGAGGTTCTATCCCGTGGAAACGCTCTTTAATGGAACTTTAGCTTTAGTTGGTCGTGACCAAGAAACCAATGGTTTCGCTTGGTGGGTCGAAAATGCCTGACTTATCAATTTATCCAATAAACTACTAGAGCTCATGTAGTCCATGCCGCATTAACCGTAGGACCGGAGCAATGAACCTATTCGAAATAGCTCATTTCGTACCTGAGAAGTCCATGTATGAACAAGGATTAATTTTACTTCCCCACCTAACTATTCTAGGTTGGGGCGTAGATCCTAGTGGGGAAGTTATAGACACCTTTCCGTACTTCATGTTTGGAGTACTTCACTTAATTTTCTCCACAGGATCATGCACTTCTGGGACCCGAGACCCTTGAAAAATCTTTTCCATTCTTCAGTTATGTGTAGAAAGATAGAAATAAAGTACGGTACGTTCAACTAAATTAAATTATTAAATATACTCCTTAAAGTTGGAAATATTATTATTATTATTATTATCCTCGTTTCATAAATGTTTCAAAACTACTACCTTTGAAGTAGGCACCTGCACGTGGCCATCACACGACTAAAGGACTACAGAACGACTACAGAACAGAAAGATCTCTTCCAAAGGATAAACCAACAGCTATGGTCGTTCTGCAACAATGGAGGATTTGATTCTCAACAATCCAAAACCATTTTTATGAAACCCCCTTTACTTCACTTAGATATCTATGTTGTTACAAAACATGTACGATTCGACGACGTTGAAGGTCGACATACTCGTTGAACTACTTGTGATACATTTCTGTGGATAGGACCTTTACTACTGCCCAACAAAACTATTTTGATACAAGAAGCTATATGATTGATAAAGGGAATGTACCATCTTTCAGTTACACATTTAGAACCATATAACTCTCTGTCTCTAACAAGTTCATTTGAACTACTAACCTATAAATTTATGCAAACTGCAATGCTTGTTCGCGCTTAATGTCGAAGACTTTGGTAAGAACATCTTCGACTACCTGTTTGCAAAAGCATACCGACGTGAATTGGTTTAAAATTTGTTGCAGACGACAATTCGTAACAGCACGTGTGTAAGTCGAAGAGAAGACTAACCTTATCAGGGGTTGACGCCCCGGATGTGACACCGATCGTGATAGGACCCTTGGGTAGCCAGTTCTCCTTTTCAACTAACTCCCCATGCTAATATGAGTTTGTAAGGATGAAGAAATAATAAGTAATCAGAGAAAGAAAAGGTAGGCTTTAAATTGAAAAACGACCCCAAAAACCGTTAGCAAATTGAATCTGAACGGGACTCGAGACTAAATCTGTACGTTCACTTACATTCAGTTTGTAAGCTATTCTGTTTCCTGGGCCTATTCTCTGCTCACTATCAATCCAATAAGAGGGAATGCCTCGCTCCTCAGCTATCTCTTGAAGATGAGAAGTATTACTGGAATTCCATCCACCAACAACTAACATGAGATCCACTTTTCCCTCTACAAGCTTGTACATCGCATCTTGACGTTCCTGATAGAAGAGAACGGGTTCGAGACACATATAAGTGACAACTAAAAGTATGCAAGATCAGCATACACTGATTTGCAACTCGTCAATATGATCTTGGCAGGAGCTGTTAATGAGGGTTTCAAAGCCTCTGTTGACGCATAAACTTGCCATTCAAGCAGTAGAGAGTAGAATATTAAACCACAATTTGCTCCCTAAAACCTACATGCTAGACATCGTAGAAAATCTTGGAGACTTACTTGAGTAGCATCGCATATTGTATTGAAACTGAGGAAATGCTCGTTGACATTTTCGACTCCGTGCTTGCGCATCATAGTTCTTTCAACTAGTTTACCTGATAAAAGTAAAATGTAAATAAACATGCTTGTGATTTCAAGGAGAAGCGATGAATGGCGTTTCAGCGGATTATTTACCGATCTCTTCTGTTTCTCCCTTGAGCATTGTGGTTTGGTTTGCAATCCCAACCTTTAATAGGTCAGTATCTGGGTCAAACCCTTGTGAGACTGCATTTTTGAATTTCTGCGGACCAGGAATTAGTACAACCATTAAAGCTGTGAATGATGTCAATATATAATGGTTCATAAAGTATTGACAAAACCATACCTTCATAAACTCTTCTTTGGTTGAGCTCGATCCATCAAGTTCGCCTCCAAGAATGTAGTCACACACATATGTTGCCTGAATAAAGGCAAAAGTTCATACGAAAAATATGCATTATTCCTCACCCGACGAAGTACAAAATCGCCCAGATCAACAAAAAAGAAAAATGAAATGGACATACCTCTGCCATGTTCTTGACAATTATATATTTTCCTGCAAAGGATGCTGTTGCTACAGTTTCTTCATGAGAATATTTACCATGAATAATTGAAGTAAACTCCCCTTTCTTGTGCTTTTCCACGACGTTCCAAACCTTCAAATGTTATGCAGACAACATCCATAAATTGAGAGAGAATTTTTGGCAGAAGCAAAACCATAATATTAATTGCAGTTAGCATTATTGTCGGTATATCAGAACGTACAGCAAGGAGAGAAAAGCAAATTCTGCAACGATACCTTTGAAACCCATGGGCAAGTTGTATCAACGATTTGCACCTTTTTTTCACTCAATGTCAACATCTCATCCACGCCAGCTCCGAATGCAGGCAAAATCACAACATCACCCTTGCCAACCACTTCAAACTGTTTCTTTCCATCCTCAAGTGGAATGTTTTGGACTTCCATCTCCTCTAAGCGCTACATATAGAATTCAAAAATATTTATGCTATTTCTTCCCTTCGTGCAACGAGGAACTTAAGAATTATGCGAAAAGATGGCATGAAATTCAACAATCAATTAAGTTTATAAACTTTTGAATACCAGTCATACTTCAGGATGTTCTTTGGTATGGAAAAGACAGCAAGGAAATCAAAAGTTTTAAGTGTTTCAAAGTTCTAGGAAAAGAACAGCAAGTAGTAAAGATAAAATTGAAAATCTAAAAATAGTCCAAGCATTGGTGCAAGACTTTTACTGCGCCCGAACACAGGAAGAAGGTCAACAAATCTATCCTACCCGACACACGTGGGATATGGATGGAAAAATCATTCGAATTTAGAGAAAAAGAATTAAAAAGGTAAAATATAGAATTCACAAAAGTTAGGGGTGAAAACTGCATTAATGTTCCTAAAGACTGGAAGGCTTAAAGTCTTCATTCCTCATAGACATGCACCAGACAGAACACCACACGCAAAGGACCCGGACAACAACTGGAATACTATCTTGCAAAATTTTCAGATCACAGTTCAGATTGAACAAGAATACATAGTTGGGAATGGAACAAAAAAATTCAAAAACAAAAACAGATGGCGTTTTCTTGGGGATAAGCGATCAAAGCACGCTTATCAGCAATAACATAGTAATGGAAATTTTGAACTTCCTCCACAAATAAGAAGCATGATTCATTCAGATAGATAGGCAGAGATCCCAGAAAGGGATAAAAGAATCACATCTGATTGAAAGAAGAACACATGCTAGAAACTCGAGATTGGACAATAAAATCTTAGACAAACAGAACACCAGAAGCATCATCAAATTTACCAGAGTATGATCCATTTCTAAATTTAAATCGTCGAAAGAAACCGCAGTAAATCAATCAGTACCTTGTTAACAGTTGGGTTGTGAATAATTTCATTGGTTAACCATAATTTCTCATCAGGAAATTGCTTTCTCGCTTCATAAGCAATCTGGACTGCTCGCTCAACTCCCCAACAAAATCCATATGCTTCCGCCAATTTAACAGTAACATCTCCCCACGTATACTCAAATCCATTTTCTTTCAGAGTCTTGATGATATCACCTGCAATTCGAACATAGAATTAGTTTTCAGCAAAATAAGTTGAAAATTCAAGTGAAGTCTTCTCTCTTTTTGACTTTTTCTTTTTTAATTTAGTTTATGGCCTCGAGAAGCCAAATCTGAAGACCAAAATCCTCCAGGAGCAGGTAATAGAATATTCTCTAGTTTTCCCATAAAAATCGAACATGCAAAGGAATTTCGTAAACAATTTTCCTAATTCCATAAGAAATCCAACAAAATCAAGACGATCGAGGCTCACTCGTATACTCGCTATTCATAAGCGCCAGAGTCTCGTCCTTGTGACCAAACCCTCTGCGGTTGTAATTCTCACTCTTCGACAAGTTCCTCCGGAACACCTTGGCATCAAAATTGGAATCCACAGCCACCGACGACGAAGAAGAAGAAGCAGAAGCAGAAGAATCGCCGTCGCATCTCACCGACAGAGGCTTCCTACACCGAACCGATCGAACTCCGGGGAAACTCTCCGGCAAGGCCGCATCTGTACGAGTGGCAAGACGGTAAAGCTGCATAGAGAAAGCCATGGCAGAGAACAATCTCAGAGATCACTTTCCAGTCGCAAGCTCAGACAAATGCCCCCCCTTCTTCTTCCTCCTCCATTTATCTCAATTCAACCATGCCCTCCATTTGTCTTCTTCTTCTTCCTTTTTTTTTTTTTTTTTTTTTTTTTTAATAAATTAAATTAAATTCATAAATTTAAATTGGAAATTATTATTTTCAATATTATCTCTTTTTTATTTTTTTTTTATTTTCTCATAATTAATTCATTGTGTTTATTTAGCATTTAAATTTTTTTAAAAATGTAACAAATAATATCAGCAAGACTGTTCAATAACTTAAATTTTAAAAATATAAAATTAAAAAATAGTTATTAAATAAAATTAAATTATTACCCATTTGAAAATATATATATATGGCAAATAGAAAGAAATAAAATGATTGAAATTAAGTTTATTCTATTTTAGTTTATTTAATTTAACTTTTATATTTTTAATAAATTTTAATTTAATCTATATTAGCATTTTCTTGAAAATATATTTATATAAATATTTTTTTAATTAAAATTAAATTAAATTTAATTCTTATTAATATTAATTTTGGCTTTTAGTTGCAGAATCATTGGAGCAAAGTAGAGGATTAAAAGTGAAATTACGAAAACAGCCCTGATTCATGTACAGCTGGCTTTCTTAACGCCGTTACTTACTTACCATTTTCGGTCTATGATTTTTTCCACGCTGTTCTCTGTTTTTTTTTTTTTTTTTTTTAATTTTTTTTTTTTTTTTTTTT
>NW_019268533.1:2669241-2684896 GCF_002738365.1 Cucurbita moschata
TTTTTTTTTTTTTTTTTTTAATTTTATTTATTGTTTTATTGTTTTTAATATTCCAACATTTTTTAATATAATAAAAATGTTATTTTTTTATGAATCATTTTAGTTTTTTTTTTTTTAATTTCTCTCAAATGTTTCCTCACAAAACATTTTTAAATTAATCAAAATTTTTTGAATTAATTCTTAATTATTAAGATTTTAGAAAATAATTTTCATCATTTAAATAAATTGTTAAATAAAATTCTTATTTTAATTTTCATCCTTGGCTTACCTATGCTTAATTAATTTTTAATTTAAAAAGTTTAATTTTAATTTTAAATTAGCTAAAATGCCTAAAAAAAAAAATAAGTTGATTAGATACCCCAATCATAAGCTCAATGGCTTTAAAAGTCAAACTTGGCTCGACTCCTCTCACAAATACAAGTTGAAGCCTTAACTCGTGTCACCTCTCCTCAGCTTGCCTCCTCCTCTTAGACATCGTTTTCTCCCTCGAATCGTGTTGCAATTATTGTTGATTAGTTCGGTTCAACATAGGTTCAGTTTAGTAGTTTTCTCTTCGATTTCGACTCGATTCAACGAGCTTTTTCAATTCAGGGTTTTTTTTTTCCAATTTAAGTTCAGTTATATTGTTTCTTCATCGGCTACGATCGATTATTGTTTGTTTAAGGTTCTTTTGAATTTTTTTTTTTTTTTAAGTAAGATTCATGAATTTCAGGTGCATTTATGTTCGTGGAATGAATTTGGTGGTCTGATCTAATTAGGTTATGCAAGCATGTATTATGTCATTGAAAAACCACCTATGGGTGTTTGACACGTAAAATTCTATGAAGACATTTATGGCAATTACTCATCTTTTGTCACGAGAGTCGTGTGTCATAGTGACTCAACTTCACTGATATAAATGCCAATTTTTATCAGTTGTGTAACATCTCACATCGGTTGAAGAGGATAACAAAACATTCCTTATAAGGGTGTGGAAACCTCTCCGTAGCAGACACGTATCAAAACTGTAAGGGTAATGACGATACGTAACTGGTCAAATAGGATAATATCTGTTAGTAATGAACTTGAGCGGTTACAAATGATATCAAAGTCAAACACTGGGCGGTGTGCCAACAAGGACGTTGACCTCCAAAAGAGGTAGATTGTAAGATCTCACATCGATCGAGAGAGGGAACGAAATATTCCTTATAAGAATGTTGAAACCTCTCCGTAAGGGTGTGGAAACCTCTCGAAAAAACGAACAATATCTATTAAGGTATGGAAACCTCTCGTACCTGAATCTCGCTCTATTTTCTTTATTTATTTGGAAAGAACTATATGGTTTGTTTGTTTTCTAATTGCAAACCAACTTTGACCAATGCTTTCATTAAATTTCTTGCTTATGTTGCTTTGCACGTTACCTTAGGGGTCTAAATCACTCCCTTACAAATCCTTTTGATTTTGATCTTTCCATCCATGTGTTTTCCATTTCATATCAATTTACCGTTTTGCCCTTTTTGTTCTCGGGTGATTGATAGGGTAGGAGATCGAATGTTCGATGTTGGTCTACACGAAACAATACAACACAACACAATTTTTGTGAGATCTCACATCGGTTGGAGAGAGAAACAAAACATTAAGGTGTGAAAATCTATCCCCAGTAGACACATTTTAAAATTGTGAGGTTGACAATGATACGTAACGGACCAAATCGAACAATACTTACTAGCGATGGGCTTGAACTGTTACAAATGGTATCAGAGTCAAATACCGGGCAGTGTGTCAATAAGAACCACTGAGCCTCCAAGGGAGATTGCATCATTCCTTACAAGAGTGTGGAAACCTTTTCCTAGCAGACGATTTTAGAGCAAACGGACCTATAAACGAAATTTGGTAGAACTACATTCGGGTCTGATACCAATACTATTTCCATCGTTACTATAACCAACCTTAGAAGATCTCATTTTTTATCTTGAGTAGGTTATGTAGGCACTCGTCCCTACTCGGGTATAGCAATTGGAAATGGCGGGCTCGACCTTTGACCAAAAATCAAATTAATGAATGAAACAGCTGACGGCAGCGTCGATCTATAACGGGCCAAAACAAACAATATCTATTAGCGTTGGGCTTGAGTTGTTACAGTATTATACCAATATAGATTATAGAGTCGGTCTTTACTAATCTTTCCGGATCAAATTGACTTTTAAAATCATATCGTCCCTCTTAATTATAAATATTTGTTATTTTTTCTTATTTTTTAAAAGTAATTTTAAAATATATGTTAAAATGGTATTATGAAACACGTGCATAAAAGGACCCGACCCGGCCCACTAGTTTTACTATCCAATCATATGGCCGGGAGGCTGTCCACACGTGTTGCACGTGCGTGCCTTGACGTGTGGCCATGGGAGACTATCCACACGTGTTGCATGTGGATGACATGTTTCATCCTTCTTTCAATTTTTTTTAATTTTTTTTTTAAATTTTAACAAAATCTCGTTTTAGATTTATTTTTCATATTTTTAATTATTATTTTTTGATAATAAATTTATAATGAAATTATAATTTGATATTTACGACGTGTCAAACCTTCCCCGTCCCTCTTCGCTTCATACCAATCCACCATTTCCGACCTATTACTCGACGAATGCCTTCCTCTATCTTCAGCTCCAAATCTACCCCGTCTACATAATCCTATCAAACGTTAACTCAATTGACATGAAATATATATTCTCGAGTCTTGACTCATAATTAGTAGTTTTTATTTCTTAACTAGAAAAAAATAAAAATTTATAGGTTTACTCGATTTTTTTTTGTTACAAAGAGTGTAAGATTTGTGTTGGATGATGAAAGTCTCACATCCGCTAATTTATATAATGATCATAAGTTTATAAACAAAGAATACTCTCTCTACGAGACCTTTTGGAAAGCCCAAAACAAAGTCATGAGAGGTTATGATCAAAGTTAACAATATCATGTTATTGTAGAGAGTCGTGTTCGTCTAACCTGGTATCAGAGCCATGCCCTAAACTCAGTCGTGCCAATAGATTAATAAATCTTCAAAAGAAAAAGGAGTCGAGTCTCAATTAAGGGTCGAGGGGTTGGTGTCGGAGGATGAAAGTCCCACTTTACACAAAATTATTTGCCGGGCTCTGCTTTGATGGAGTTGGGGATAGATGAAAATCCAAATGGGTGCTTACAGTTCTTCCCGGACCAGCAATGGAACCTTCTTTGGGACCCATCATATCCACACGCTGTGGACTGTGGGCGATTCCATTGCACCTAACCTGAGAAGCTGTATTTACAAAACAAATTGGCTTCGTGTTCAATTGCTTTTCGATTCTTCTCCAAATTAGTATATGATTTGAGCATTTCAAAATTCTCTTCGATGGAGGGTACCTGCAGTTCTCTGCGGTCACCGGCTTTAACCATAGCGCCCTCCTCTTTGTCTAGAAGTGGGTTCTCAGAGAAGCCATTGTTGCCTGCTCGAGCTGTGAAACTATCGAAGAACAAGAGATACCCACTTGCTCGAAGCCTCAAATTTCTTCCCATTACAGCTCAAGCTTCGAGTAAATACCTTGTTTCTTCTCCTACATTGTGATTAATGTTCTTATTGCTTCTTCTAGGCTTGAGTTTTGTAGAATGTTGAGTGTTTTGATATACTGATTATTTTGAACTCGATGTAAGCTTGACTTGTTTGGGTTTGTTAAGTAGAAGTAGAAATGGGATTTGTGGAAGAAGGTTGGGTTGGATCAAGGTTGAGTAATTTTCATATATGTGAAGATATGAATGTTATCTTTTCATACTTAAACGGATGGAACTATGCATGGGTTTCTTTATCTGACTCTTATTTGATCCAGTTTTGCATTCTTCTGGGAGGCATTTTAAGTGGGTGTATGAATCTTTAATGAGCTTGCTGGTTATTTTTTGTTTACTTCTATATGATATTAGCAGAATAATTGACATTTGTAAAACTGTGAGATCCCACCGGTTGGGGAGGCGAACAAAACATTCTTTATAATGGTGTGGAAACCTCTCCCTAGCAGACACGTTTTAAAAATCTTGAGGGGAAGCTTGAAAGGGAAAGCCTAAATAGGACAACATCGGCTAACGGTGGGTTGGGCTGTTACTACTGGTATTCAAAGTTAGACACCGAGCAATGTGTCAGCAAGGAGGTTAAGTTCCGAAGGGGGTGGACACGAGGTGGTGTGCCGACGAGGAAGTTGAGCCTCGAAGGGAGGTGGACACGAGGCGGTGTGCTAGCAAGGATGCTTAGGCCCCCGAAAGAGGTGGACATGAGGTGGTGTGTTAGCGAGGAGCGTGAGCCCTGAAGGGGGTGGACACGAGGTGGTGTGCCAGCAAGAATGCTAGGCCCCCGAAGGCGGTGAATTGGGGGGTCCCACATTGATTGTAGAAGGGAATGAGTGCCAGCGGGGACACTAGGCCCCAAAGGGGAAGGGGGGTGGATCGTGAGATCTTACATTGGTTGGGAGGAGCCGAAGGGGGGTGGACACAAAGCGGTGTGCCAGCAAGGATGCTAGGCTTCCGAAGGGGGTGGATTGGGGGGTCCCACATCGATTGGAGAAGGGAACTAGTGCCAGCGAGGACGTTGGGCCCCGAAGGGGGGTGGATTGTGAGATCTCACATTGGTTGGGGAGGAGAACAAACCATTCTTTATAAGGGCGTGGAAACCTCTCCATAGCAAACATGTTTTAAAAACCTTGAGGGGAAGCCCGAAAGAAAAAGCCCAAACAAGACAATATCTACTAGCGGGGGCTGTTACAAAAATGTTCTCGTTACTTCCACTACCTACACTAGCCTTGCAAGCATGATTCTTGGTCCCTGTTTAGTCTACCGAAGTATCCTTATTCAAACAACATTTTTAGTCTATATATGTCATCAATTTCATTAAAACTTGCAACTTTTTAATGTAAAGTTATGATTGGTAGAGTTCATCTATCATGGGGGTGCTTAAGCTTTTCTTAAAGTTCAGGTCTGCAAATCACAGAAGGTGTTTTTTTTGCAGTTATCATCCAAGCATATGGTTTATTACTTCTTCCTTGCAGTATGTAGCTAACATTTCTTGATTTTACAAGGCACAAGTAGTTTTAGCTCAGAGGCAGCTCCGGCAATTTCAAAGAAGGAAGGTTCAAAAGATGAGGATCTTGTATTTGTTGCTGGTGCTACAGGAAGAGTTGGTTCAAGAACCGTGAGGTAAGTTCAATATCTTTGCTTTGGGCTTTCTCAAGAGGCCTCATACTAATGGAGATGTATTCCTTACTTATAAACTCATGATCATTCCCCAAATTAGCCAAGGTGGGACTCCCTCCTAATAATCCTCCCCTCGAACAAAGTACACTATAGAGCCTCCCTTGAGACCTATGGAGCCCTTGAACAATCTCCCCTTAATCGAGTCTTGACTCCTTCTCTGGAGTTCTCGAACAAAGTATACCCTTTGTTCGACACTTGAGTCACTTTTGACTACACCTTCGAGGTTCACAACTTCTTTATTCGACAATTGAGGATTCTATTGACATGACTAAGTTAAGGGCATGACTCTGATACGATGTCTGGAAACACGACTCTCCACAATGGTATGATTTTGTCCATTTTGAGCATAAGCTCTCGTGGCTTTGCTGTGGGCTTCCTCAAAAGGCTTCATACCAATGGAGATGTATTCCTTACCTATAAACCCATGATCATTCCCTAAATTAGCCAATGCGGGACTCCCTCTCGACAATCCACACCACTTCGCATGCTGTATACTAAAGAGCTGTAAAATCTAACCAGGGAGCTTTTGAAACTTGGATTCCGTGTAAGAGCCGGTGTAAGGAGTTCTCAGAAAGCCGAAACTCTTGTTGAGGTAAAAGCATTTGACTTTTGAAAAAAAACATTTTGCTGCTATTTTGTTAACAACTTGTTTTTGTCAAAAACTTTGTTTATATGCAGAGTGTTAAAAAGATGAAGCTTGATGAAGGTAATGCACGTGCCAAAGTCCCGTTCCCTGTACCGACACACATAGCATCTGTTTTCTCTTGTTTCTATTTGTCAAAAAATGAAAAGGGACCGTTCGATATTCTCGGACAAAAAAACTAACAAGAAAATAACAGATAGTTTTTGATCTTTAGCCCAGCTGTAGAAAAGCTTGAAACTGTGGTATGTGACTTGGAGAGACCAAATCAGATTGGACCCGCAATAGGGAATGCATCGATAGTTATTTGCTGCATTGGTGCAAGTGAGAAGGAGATTTTTGATATCTCTGGACCTTATCGAATCGACTATATGGCTACCAAAAACTTGGTTGAAGCAGGTAAGAAGACGCTTTTTCGTGATCTTTTTGTACCTCAAAACATATTTCTAGCTATTCCACAACAATCACATATATTGGCGTAAATGCTTCAGAGACGTGATTCTTGGATTTGATTTGATTTCATTACTGCTCGTAATAAAGATTGATCGTTCCGATGGTCGAGCTCTCCTAGCTTTTCAGTACATTAGCTGTAAAACTCTAGCATGTAGCTTTCTTTAAGTTCTCGAGGTTAAAACGGAAATAAGATTGACAAAATTTCTACAGCAACCGTTGCAAAAGTGAAGCATTTCGTTCTGCTTACGTCCCTCGGAACCAACAAGATTGGATTTCCTGCTGCCATTCTCAAGTGAGTGTTCATGTATTAGTTTTCCTGAAATGATTAACAATTTCACTAATGATGTATTAGTTTTTAATATTGAATCATTAATTGTGGTTACCTGCTTCTAAAGCTTGTTTTGGGGAGTCCTGTTATGGAAAAGGAAGGCAGAAGAAGCATTGATTGCAAGTGGTCTTCCTTATACAGTAAGCAAATACTAATAACTATACAATATTTATCAAATGGGCCTTAGATGTTTGATTTATTTAAACTATCTTTCCCAGATAGTGAGACCTGGGGGCATGGAGAGGCCTACAGATACTTTCAAGGAAACTCATAACACTACTGTTTCGCCCGAAGATACTTTGTTTGGTGGTCTGGTGTCGAATCTTCAGGTACGTTTAAAGATTTTGAGGTGACAGATGATATCAATCGTTTAATTCTTATAACATTTTTTAATAGCATCAATGAGGCTGTAAATAATATTGATTTAGGACTGTGAGATCTCACATCGGTTGGGGAGGAGAACGAAGCATTCTTTATAAGAGTGTGGAAACCTCTCCCTAGCAGACGCGTTTTAAAAACATTGAGGGGAAGCTCAAAAGGAAAGCCCAAAGAGAACAATATCTGCTAGCGGTGGGCTTGAGCTGTTACTAATAGTATCAGAGCTAAACACTGGGCGATGTGCCAGCGAGGAGGCTGAGCCCCGAAGGGGGGTGGACACGAGGCAGTGTGCCAACAAGGACGCTGGGCATCAAAGGGGGGGTGGATTGTGAGATCCCACATCGGCTGGGGAGGAGAACGAAACATTCTTTATAAGGGTGCGGAAACCTCTTCCTAGCAGACGTGTTTTAAAAACCTTGAGGGAAAGCTCGAAAGGGAAAGCCCAAAGAGGACAATGCTTGAGGTGGGCTTGGGTTGTTACTAATGGTATCAGAGCCTGACACTGGGCGATGTGCCAGCAAGGAGGCTGAGCCCAAAGGGGGGTGGACACGGGGCAGTGTGCCAGCAAGGACGCTAGGCCTCGAAGGGGGGTGGATTGTGAGATCCCACATCGGTTGGGGAGGAGAACGAAACATCTTTATAAGGGTGTAGAAGTCTTTCCCTAGCAGACGAGTTTTACAAACTTTGAGGGGAAGTCTGAAAGGAAAGACTCAAAGAGGACAATATCTAGTAGCAGTGAGCTCTGGCTGTTACAAGAGAGACCAATTTTATTTGACAATATAATCTTTTTTGTTCTCTTTATTAACTGGACTTGGATACATGCGAGTAATTGCCTATCTAAAGATATATATTCTCACAAACCTTTGAACATTTTCCATTCTTAAAGCATAACCATAACAGAATTGATAGGTGAAATTCTCAATATTCTGTTCCAAAGCCAAAGATGTCGATACCCGAATACGTCTGAGAATATCCACCCCAATGATAAGCATATAGATAAAGGATCTGAATGGTGCCTTCAAATCTTGGTTTAGCTATTAATGTACGTGATCAAGCCAGCCAAGGGGGAAGTTCTGAATAAAGACGACTCTCTAGATAGAGTGCGTTGGTTGCCGTAGTTGTTTTGGATTTACGTATTTTTTGACAATAGTAAGAGACAAGTCTCGATTTGACAACTCGACAACGGGGCAATTGGCAGGATACAAAATTCCGTCCGTGAGCTCTCTCCGAGCATTTTGAACAAGAGTTGAATGCATGTATACTTTATGATTAATTTCTACATTTTAATTTCAGGTTTCAGAGCTCATGGCATGCATAGCAAAAAATCCTGGTCTCTCATGCTATAAAGTGATAGAAGTAATTGCCGAGACAACTGCACCATTGACTCCCCTAGAGGATCTTCTTACAAAAATACCATCTAAAAAGGTCAGTTCATGATAACCTGCAGTAAATATCATTTAAATTTGCTTGTACATCTAAGCTCAGCATAGACGTTATAATAGTTAATCTTCTGGTTTCTTCATATATCGTGGAGGTTATGCCTACGTTCTCGTTCTGCTGCGGTTAGTTTATCAAAATAGTCTGATTCGGAAATTGTGATAGTTACCAGAGAACTGTAATAATATTGAAATATGAAAGATAAAAGAACTACGAGATAGCCAAGAGTCTAACGTTGTGAGATCTCACATCGGTTGGAGAGGGAAACGAAGCATTCCTTATAAGGGTGTGGAAACCTCTCCCTAGTAGACATGTTTTAAAACCTTGAGGGGAAGCTTGGAAGGGAAAGTCTACATATGACAATATCTAATAGTGGTGGGCTTGGGCTATTACAAATGATATTAGAGCCAGACACCGGGCGGTGTGCTAGCAAGGACGCTGGGCTCTCAAGGGGGGTGGATTGTGAGATCCCACATCGGTTGAAGAGGGGAACGAAACATTCCTTATAAGGGTGTGGAAACCTCTCCTTAGTGGACGCGTTTTAAAATCTTGAGGGGAAGCCTGGAAGGGAAAACCCAAAGAGGACAATATCTACTAGCGGTGGGCTTGAGCTGTTACAAATGGTATCAAAGCTAGACACCAAGCGGTGTGCTAGCAGGGACGCTGTGCCCTCAAGCTGGTAGATTGTGAGATCCCACATCGGTTGGAGAGGGGAATGAAGCATTCGTTATAAAGGTGTGGAAACCTTTCCCTCTCCCTAGTGGATGCGTTTTAAAACCTTGAGAGGAAACCCGAAGAGGACAATATCTGCTAGCGGTGGGCTTGGGCTGTTACAAAAGTAGCATTGCACCCCCCCCCGTGTATTCTTATTCAAGCTTAAAGCCGCTAAACAATCTTGCTGGATCTATGCTAGGAATATAGCGCTGCACGCATTGTCGATCCACCACCTCCTGAGAGCGTTTCATCAGAACCGTCGAGTATTGTCAAAGAAAAGGAATCAGCTGAAGCAAAGGCACCCACTCAAAGGGTTTCATCAGAACAGTTGAACATTGCAAAAGAGAAGGAATCAGCTGTAGCAAATGTTACAAAACAGTCATCATCACCCTACATTTCGTAAGACAATATGGAAGAGGCTGTTCTATATTTCTTGAACTTTTCTTTTCAAGCATCATGCTCAAATGCCTAGATTAACAGCTAATAAGATAGTAAGAAAGAAAAATGAACTCTGAATTGGTAGATTATTTCTCCGGTATATATATGATTCGAGGGTCCTCTCGTTGTCTGTTATTGCTGTTCGTGAATTTTCTAAGAACGTAGGTTAGGTTTGGTGAAAATGTTATATTATCCTTGGCATTTATCTTACGTTGTGTCTTCTTCCAGGTACGAGGATTTAAAACCTCCAACATCACCTACTCCATCTGCACCTGTTGGGATCGTCGACGGAGTCCCATCGATAGCTCAAACGAGTTCATCAGAATCGTCAACTGAAATTGCTGAGGCAAAACCTGCACCTGCTCCTGAAAAAGCAGTGACACCTCTCTCCCCTTATGTAGCGTAAGTGTCTTATATTCAAAGTCCCGAGACGATATAGCGTTCCACATTTTTATATTTGCTCACTGGATGACAAGATTTTTATCCTTCTGTTCATAATGACCCCGTAACTTTGGGAGAAGGGGTGCTCTCCTATGTTTTGATTAGGAGCGAGAATAACTAGAAAAGTCACCGTCAACTGCTTATGCGGGGACTACTCAAACTGAATCACGCCAATGTTATGTACCTGATCTTACACTTCCACTGATCGACTGATATACACATTACTTTTCCAGATATGAAGATCTAAAGCCTCCTACATCACCATCTCCTAGTGCACCTTCCCTATCATTTTCGTCAACATCTCCCTCAAACGGTCCACCTCAGCCTGCTACCGCGAACGTAAACAGCTCAACACCGATTCCAGAGGCAGACGTCTCGAGTGAAACACATCTTCCCAAGCCGAAGAAGCTACAACCACTGTCACCTTTCACCATGTAAGCTCCTTTCTAGTTCTTTTATCTACCTTAGTTGATTCCTTTGAAAAAGTTGCATGTTCTTATACAAAACTTCAAACAGCTGATAGGGGTAGTTTTTGTTTAGCTCATAGATTGTGGTTGAACACTGTTCTTGATTAAAAAAAAAAGTTTTACTGTGCTGCATATTTATAACTTAGTCATTAGTCAATGGTTATACATAGTAATATTTCATAGTAAATAGTTATGCGATAAAGCTATATATGACAAAAGCTATTATACGAAGTAATGGTTATATTTGGTGAAGCTATATATAGTAAGCTAAACCATATATATATCCCCTCAAGCTTTGACAATATACTTTCTATATCCTCTCTTATGGGACATACATGAAGTCATCTATATCCTTTGGCCAATATTCTCTTTGCATTTTCTCTATCCCGTTCTTTGTGTTCATTTAGATTGAGTGTGTGCGTTGTTGTGCGATTCTAATATTCTCATTTCTTATTTGATCAAACCAGGTACGAGGATTTGAAGCCTCCAGCATCCCCAACGCCCTCTCCTTGAAAAACCTAAAAGAAAGAGCTATCAGTTCCCTAAATGGACAGAGACAGATGAGGGGTTATACATTCTATGTAATAATCTGAAGAACATTCGTTACATTTTCCCGTCCAGATTCCATGGACGACTACACTGTTAAATTTGCTTATTTTGGCTGTAATTTTGATCAAAGTTACCATTTTCGTGGCATTTGCTTCATTTTATTCGTTGAATTACAGTGGGTCTTTCTCAAAAACCAAAGAAATCCATTGGGTTTTGAACGATTATAATTTCAGACCAATGATAAACGTAAAGTCACTCGAAATCTTCGTGGGTTTTCTATGAGCATTCGGATTTGAGTTTCTATGGGTATATAATACAATGTTCATACGATTTCTACATGAAATCCCCCCACTGGACTGTAAGCCCATTAAGCTTTACTGGACCGCCATCCAACAACGAGAGGCCCAATTAAAGATCAATGGTTCGTTTAGGGTTGTCTCCGACTTCAATTTTCATTTGAGAAAGTTCATATGGGTACGGATCAAAATCCCAAATGCGCACAGAATGAAAGCGTTGCTCCTGCAACTGCTTTGGCTTATCTTGATCCAAACTACTGGTCATTGTTCTTCTTCTCTTTCTTGTCTGCTTCTGATATCATTTCCGTAAGTTTCTAATGCTTTTTCCTGATGGGTTTGTTTCAGGGACGAGCGTTTTTCCAAGGAAGAACATTATGAGTGGTTTAAGGATTATTCCCATTTTCGAAATCTCATACTTCCACTTCTCAAACCCGATTCATCAGTATTCTCTCTACTTTGATTCTATGTTCATTAACAATTGTTTTGATTGTTTGAATGAGCTTTCACTGTAATAATCTATTGAGTTTTGTCGTTGTAGGTGTTGGAATTGGGTAGTGGAAATTCGAAGCTTTCTGAGGAATTATATAACGATGGAATTACTGATATAACATGCATTGATTTGTCTGCTGTTGCTGTTGAAAAGATGCAAAAACGTTTACATTTGAAGGGTATGAAAGGTGAGCTCGTAGTGTTCATCAAATGATGCTTTCCTGTGTTCTGTTCCAGTGAGATATCTTACTTCTGTCTGTTACTTTTTATGGGTTGAAACTAAATATGAAGTGCAAGTCTAGAAGAATGGTAGTCTTTAGATGGCATGATAGCCTAGGGAAGCACGGACACGACACGCTTCGAACATGTGCCTGATGCACTTAAAACGTGTCTATATTAATTTTTTGGATACGACTGGGACTCTGAGTTGGGAGAAGATAGAGATTTCTTATGGACTGAATCCTTATTTATTGGTCAATCCTACGATATTTGGATGACTTGGATGACGTCTTTTGTAATAGCCCAAGCCTACTGGTAGGAGATATTGTGAGATTCCATATTGATTGGAAAGAGAAATGAGTGTTAGTGAGGATGCTGGACCCCAAAAGGGAAAGTCCACAATACCTACTAGAGGTGGGTTTGGACTATTACAAATGGTATCAGAGCCGGACACGGGTGGTGTACTAGCAAGGACGTTGGGGCCAGAAAGAGGGTGAATTGTGAGACCCCACATCGATTGGAGAGAGGAACAAGTGCCAATGAGGACGTAGGGCCCCGAAAGGAACAAGTTTCATTGAGGACGTAGGGCCCCAAAAGGAACAAGTTCCATTGAGGACGCAGGGCCCCGAAAGGAACAAGTGACAGTGAGGATGCAGGGCCCCGAAAGGAACAAGTGACAGTGAGGATGCAGGGCCCCGAAAGGAACAAGTGCCAGTGAGGACGCAGGGCCCCGAAAGGAACAAGTGCCAGTGAGGACGCAGGGCCCCGAAAGGAACAAGTGCCAGTGAGGACGCAGGGCCCCGAAAGGAACAAGTGCCAGTGAGGACGCAGGGCCCCGAAAGGAACAAGTGCCAGTGAGGACGCAGGGCCTCGAAAGGAACAAGTGCCAGTGAGAACGCAGGGCCTCGAAAACGCTGGGCTCTGAAGGTGGGTGGATTGTGAGATCCCACATCGATTGAAGAGAAAAACGAGTGCCAGCGAGTACGCTGGGCCCCGAAGGTGGGTGGATTGTGAGATCCCACATTGATTGGAGAGGGGAACGAGTGCCAGCGAGAATGCTGAACCCCGAAAGGGAAAGTTCAAAGAAGATAATATCTGCTCGCAGTGGGCTTGGGCGGTTACATCTTCTTCCTCTGGTCATAGCCAGCTAAATCTTTCTATATCTTTTAAGATTTCAAATATCAATGATGTATGTTTTTAGTGAAGTATATTTTGGTTTTATGTTAAATTTACATGTTTTATCTATAAGTATTTCTACATCAATATATACACACATTTTATTTAAAAACAGAAAGTGTATGCAGCATGTGTGCATGTCCTACGTTTTAGAAATTGATGCATCGCCATGTCTGTGTTTGTGTTCGTGTCATGTCAGTCCATGCTTCTTAGATAGTAATTCATGGTTTTCCACGAACTCAAATGAGATAAACGATAGAAGGAAACGATCCGTGTACGTTAATAACAGTGTGCCTTTTTCTCACCTTATTCATTTTCTCTCTTGATTATCAGAAATAAAGGTGCTAGAAGCTGACATGCTAGACATGCCTTTCGGTGACGAGTGTTTTGACGTCGTTGTCGAGAAAGGAACCATGGTAACTACTCAACTTGCATTTTTGTTTTAACTCGAGATATTGGAACTTGCATTGGTTGTCTTAATTTACCATTTCGTCTGCTGTTCGTAACTTGGAAGGATGTCTTGTTCGTTGATGGCGGTGACCCGTGGAATCCTCAACCATCGACGCGATCGAAGGTCATGGCAATGCTCGAAGGTGTTCATAGGGTCTTGAAGAAAGATGGCATTTTTGTGTCAATTACATTTGGCCAGGTTTTATAATCAAATTCTTGGAACTCCTTGTCCTTGGATGTTACACTTCCTCGTTCTAATATGATTTGCTTTCTCTTCAGCCGCATTTCAGGCGCCCCTTATTCAATGCGCCCGAGTTTACTTGGTCGTTTGAGTGCAGTACTTTTGGCGATGGATTTCATTACTTCTTCTACACCTTGCGTAAGGTTAGCACGGATGTTTCGCCTTCAATTGCTTGTGTTGGGTCGGGTTGTTATTTTCGGGATAGGCCGTAGATGACTTATTTGATTAATATTGCACAAAGATGACGAGAACAATGACCACCGAGCTCTTCTAGGTCTGTCAAACTCACTCTCCTCACATTCTAGGCGAAAATACAAGATTAATGGCCACCAAACTCTTCGAGAGCCCTGAAACTCACTCTTGTTACATTCTAGGCCAAAATACAACAATAGTGGGCACCAATCTCGTCGAGAGTCCGTGAACTCGCTAACCTTATATTCTAGGCCAAAATACAAGATTAATGGCCACCAAACTCTTCGATAGCCCCTAAACTAACTCTCGATACATTCTAGGCCAACATACAACAACAGTGGGCACCAATCTCTTCGAGAGCCCGTGAACTCACTGGCCTTACATTCTAGGCGAAAATACAAGATTAATGGCTACCAAACTCTGTGAGAGCCTGAAACTCACTCATGTTACATTCTAGGCCAAAATACAAGACCAAACGAAATACTCGAACATGGGCTCCGTTGCTATCTGATCTACCCCTCCCCAACACTAATGCACAACACGTGTTCGCCCAGACACATTTAACTAACAACTGATTGCTCTTTGTTGCTTTTCTCCTGACAAGAAAAACGCGCCGATAGGCCTAGCATTCACATCCGTCGGTGTTCGTATTCCAAATGCTCCATAGTTACTTCTTTGTCTGAGTTTCAAAGCCAACCCTATTGCCTTATCAAAGATCTGGATTCATCAGCATAATAGAATCATAAATTATGAACCTTAAGTTAGGATTCCTGTATGCCCTTTTAGAGAGCCTAGTGGCTAGTTTAGACAAGGACCTGATTCCTTCTGTGAGCCATAGTTTGGACTTTCAACAACCCGGGTTCGGTTTTCTGTCAATCAAAAGTGTTCATAAACTCTCGGAAATATGGTTGTCTTCATGAATACTTTCAGTAATTCTCGACTTGATTATGCATCTTTCAACAATGGCAACAAAAGTTCGTGTATATCTTTCATTTCTAATGGTAAATGCAATCGCTATTACCAGGGAAGGCGATCGTCGGATGATATAGATGAAGTTGAGAGATCTGTGACACCGTCGATCTGTCTACTGCAAGACGAGCTAGAGGGTGAAGATTACATGTTCAGAACGGACGTCGATGAGCTGAATTGCTAGTAGTAGTAGTATTATCGTATCCGTTTTTGTTTAACGAATTGTACATCAAAATCAATCATAGTTTCACTGAGCTGTTATTCTGGCTGTTAGTTTTCCCCCCAAGTTTTGAATGGTTTAAGGCTTTATATATTGCTATTCATATTTGTACAGGTTCGTTCTTCAAATGGTGACCGTTTGACTCTGGCTTGGTTACACGTATCGGAGAATTTGAACTCCGACCTCTTGGCCGAGAGTATATGTCTAAATTATTTGAATTATACTTAGATTAACGGATACACGGAATTTACCAGTACGGCAGGACATGTGTCTTTTGGGACCAAAAAAAAAAAAAAAAAAAAAAAAAA
>NW_019268533.1:2685408-2696347 GCF_002738365.1 Cucurbita moschata
AAAAAAAAAAAAAAAAAAAAAAAAAGCTAATTTGATGATTTATTGAAAGTATGAAATTAAATTAGAGGTATTTTAAATTTGTATTTATAATTAATAAAAAAGTTAATATATAATATTACAAGTCCAAAGGCCTTCAATTGCAATTGGCCTATTAGCTCTAGAGTACGTTAATAACTTGCATGGGCCATAATCATTCCTTTTGATATGATTTTTTTTTACAAACCAAAATAATAATAATAATAATAATAATAATAATAATAATAATAATAATGAAGGTTGCGAAACAAAATTAAAAACTGAAAAAAAATAAAAAAAAGGAATTAGACTGGACGGATATTAGTGGCATTGGACTTGTAGGCCTATTAGCTTAGCTGGTTCGAACGTTGTACTAATAACGCGAATGTTGCAAGTTTGACACCAAAAAAAAAAAGACCGGACCTGTAGGCCTATTAGCTCTCTGGTTAGAGCATCGTGCTAACAACGCGGAGGTAATTAATTTATTTTGATTTAAACTTTTTACGAACAAAATTAAAAACTAAAAAAAATATAAAAAGAATTAGACTAGATGAATATCAGTTAGCACTGAACTTGTAGGCTTATTAGTTTAGCTGGTTAGAGCGTCATGCTAATACCGCGAAGGTTCTATGTTTGAGATTTGCATGAACCATAATTATTTATTTTGATTTAAATTTTTTACGAACAAAATTGAAAACTAAAAAAAATAAAAAAAGAATTAGATTAGACGGATATCAGTCACATCGGACCTGTAGGCCTATTAGCTCAGCTGGTTAGAGCGTCGTGCTAATAACGTGAAGGTCGTAGGTTCGAGACTTGGTTCGAGACTTGCATGAGCCTTAGATTAGATGGATATCAGTCTGTAGAACATGAAGGTCGCACGTTCAAGACCTGGATGGGCCATAATTAATTATTTTTATTTGAATTTTTTACGAACAAAATTGAAAACTAAACAAATAAAAAAAGAATTAGACTAGATATCAGTGGCCCCTAACTTGTAGGTCTATTAACTCAGCTGGTTAGAACGTTGTGCTAATAATGTGAAGGTCACAGGTTTGAGACCTGCATAGGCTATAATTGTGCTAATAACGCGATTGGACGGATATCAGTGACACCCAACTTGTGTAGGCCTATTAGCTTAGCTGGTTAGAGTGTCGTGCTAATAATGTGAAGGTCGCCGGTTCCGGACCTGCATGGGCCATAATTATTTATTTTGATTTAAATTTTTTACGAACAAAATCGAAAACTAAAAAAAATAAAAAGAGTATTAGATTAGACGGATAGCAGTCGCATCAAATTTGTAAGCCTATTGGCTCAGCTGGTTAGAGCGTCGTGCTAATAACCTGAAGGTCTCAGGTTTGAGACTTGCATGGGCCATAATTAATTATTTCTATTTAAATATTTTACGAACAAAATGGAAATCTAAAAAAAAATAAAAAAAGAATTAGATTGAACGGATATCAGTGGCACTTGACTTGTAGGCCTATTAGCTCAGCTGGTTAGAGCGTCGTGCTAGTAATGCGAAGGTTGTAGGTTTGAGACCTGCATGAGCCATAATTAATTATTTTTATTTAAATTTTTTACGAATAAAAGAGAATTAGATTAGACGGATATCAGTCGCACCGGACAATTATTTATTTAGATTTAAATTTTTTACGAACAAAATTGAAAACTAAAAAAAATAAAAAAAGAATTAGACTGGATGGATATCAGTGGCATCTGACCTGTAGGCTTAGGCCTATTAGCTCAGTTTGTTAGAGTGTCGTGTAAATAACGCGAAGATCGCAGGTTCTTTTATAAAAAGAGAATTAGATTAGACGGATGGCAGTCGCACTGGACCTCAGGTTCTTTTATAAAAAGAGAATTAGATTAGACGGATGGCAGTCGCACTGGACCTGTAGGCCTATTAGCTTAGTTGGTTAGAGCAGTCGCAGGTCTACCTGCATGGGCATAATTATCTATTTTGATTTAAATTTTGTTCGATAATTATCTATTTTGATTTAAATTTTTTACGAACAAAATTGAAAATTAAAAAAATCTATTTTGATTTAAATTTTTTACGAACAAAATTGAAAACTAAAAAAATCTATTTTGATTTAAATTTTTTACGAACAAAATTGAAAACTAAAAAAATCTATTTTGATTTAAATTTTTTACGAACAAAATTGAAAACTAAAAAAATCTATTTTGATTTAAATTTTTTACGAACAAAATTGAAAATTAAAAAAATCTATTTTGATTTAAATTTTTTACGAACAAAATTGAAAACTAAAAAAATCTATTTTGATTTAAATTTTTTACGAACAAAATTGAAAACTAAAAAAATCTATTTTGATTTAAATTTTTTACGAACAAAATTGAAAACTAAAAAAAATAAAAATAGAATTAGATGAGAAGGATAGATAGAATTAGATGAGAAGGATAGCAGTGACTGTAGGCATATTAGCGCAGCTGGTTAGAGCGTCGTGCTAATAACGTGAAGGTCGCGCTACCTGGCCAAAATTGAAAACTAAAAAAAAAATAAAAAAAGAATTAGATTGAACGGATATCAGTGGTGCTCGACCTGTAGGCCTATTAGCTCAGCTGGTTAGAGCGTCGTGCTAATAACGCGAAGGTCGCAGGTTCGAGATCTGCATGGGCCATAATTATTTATTTTTATTTAAATTTTTTACGAACAAAATTGAAAACTAAAAAAAAATAAAAAAAGAATTAGATTGAACGGATATCAGTGGCACTCAACCTGTAGGCCTATTAGCTCAGCTGGTTAGAGCGTCGTGCTAATAACGCGAAGGTCACAGGTTAGAGACCTGCATGGGCCATAATTATTTATTTTTATTTAAATTTTTTACGAACAAAATTGAAAACTAAAAAAAATATAAAGAGAATTAGATTAGTCGGATAGCAGTCGCACCGGACCTGTAGGCCTATTAGCTCAGCTGGTTAGAGCGTCGTGCTAATAACACGAAGGTCGCAGGTTCGAGACCCGCATGGGCCATAATTAATTATTTTTATTTAAATTTTTTTACCAACAAAATGGAAATTTAAAAAATAAAATAAAAAAAGAATTAGAATGAACGGATATCAGTGTCACCCAACTTGTAGGCCTATTAGCTCAGCTGGTTAGAGCGTCGTGTTAATAATGTGAAGGTCGTAGGTTTGAGACCTGCATGATTATTTCCATTTAAATATTTTACGAACATAATTGAAAATTAAAAAAAAAATAAAAAAAGAATTAGATTGAACGGGCGTCGTGCTAATAACGTAAAGGTCGTAGGTTCGAGACCTGCATGGGCCATAATTATTTATTTTTATTTAAATTTTTTACGAACAAAATTGAAAACTAAAAAAAAATATAAAGAGAATTAGATTAGTCGGATAGCAGTCGCATTAGACTTGTAGGCCTATTAGCTCAGCTGGTTAGAGCGTCGTGCTAATAACGCGAAGGTCGCAGGTTCGAGACCTGCATGGGCCATAATTAATTATTTTCATTTAAATTTTTTACGAACAAAATGGAAATCTAAAAAAAATAAAAAAAGAATTAAATTGAACGGATATCAGTAGGTTCGAGACCTGCATGGGCCATAATTAATTATTTTGATTTAAATTTGTTACGAAAAAAATGGAAATCTAAAAAAAAATAAAAAAAAGAATTAGATTGAACGGATATCAGTGGCACCCGACCTGTAGGCCTATTAGCTCAGCTGGTTAGAGCGTCGTGCTAATAACGTGAAGCTCGTAGGTTCGAAACGATTGAACGGATATCAGTGGCACCCGACCTGTAGGCCTATTAGCTCAGCTGGTTAGAGCGTCGTGCTAATAACGTGAAGCTCGTAGGTTCGAAACCTGCATGATTATTCGGATATAAGTGGCGCTCGACTTGTAGGCCATAATTAATTTTTTCCATTTAAATTTTTTACGAACAAAATTGAAAACTAAAAAAAAAANGATTGAACGGATATCAGTGGCACTTGACTTGTGGTTAGAGCGTCGTGCTAATAACGCGAAGGTCGCAGGTTCGAGACTTGCATGGGCCATAATTAATTATTTCTATTTAAATTTTTTACGAACAAAATGGTAACTTGTAGGCCTATTAGCTCAGGTTCAAGACTTCATGGTCCATAATTATCTATTTTGATTTAAATTTTTTACGAACAAAATTGAAAACTAAAAAAAATAAAAGTAGAATTAGATTAGAAGGATAGCAGTCGCACTGGACCTATAAGCATATTAGCTCAGCTTGTTAGAGCGTCGTGCTAATAACGTGAAGGTCGCAGGTTCAAAATCTACATGGGCCATAATTAATTATTTTTATACGGATATGAGTGGCGCTCGACTTGTAGGCCATAATTAATTATTTCCATTTAAATTTTTTACGAACAAAATTGAAAACTAAAAAAAAAATAAAAAAAGAATTAGATTGAACGGATATCAATGGCATTTGAAAACTAGGCCTATTAGCTCAGCTGGTTAGAGCGTCGTGCTAATAACACGAAGGTCGCAGGTTCGAGACCTGCATGGGCCATAAATAATTATTTTTATTTAAATTTTTTACGAACAAAATGGAAATCTAAAAAAAAAAAAAAAAAAAAATTAGATTGAACGGATATCAGTGGCATCCGACCTGTAGGCCTATTAGCTCAGCTGGTTAGAGCGTCGTGCTAATTATGCGAAGGTTGCAGGTTCGACCTGCATGGGCCATAATTAATTATTTCTATTTAAATTTTTTACGAACAAAATTGAAAACTGAGAATTAGATTAGAAGGATATCAGTCGCACTGGACTTGTAGGCCTATTAGCTCAGCTAGTTAGAGCATCGTGCTAATAACTCGAAGGTTGCAGGTTCGAGACTGCATAAGCCATAATTATTTATTTAGATTTAAATTTTTTACGAACAAAATTAAAAATTTCGTGCAAGGTCGCGCTATGGCCAAAATTGAAAACTAAAAAAAAAATAAAAAAAGAATTAGATTGAACGGATATCAGTGGCGCTCGACCTGTAGGCCTATTAGCTCAGCTGGTTAGAGCGTCGTGCTAATAACGCGAAGGTCACAGGTTAGAGACCTGCATGGGCCATAATTATTTATTTTTATTTAAATTTTTTACGAACAAAATTGAAAACTAAAAAAAATATAAAGAGAATTAGATTAGTCGGATAGCAGTCGCACCGGACCTGTAGGCCTATTAGCTCAGCTGGTTAGAGCGTCGTGCTAATAACACGAAGGTCGCAGGTTCGAGACCCGCATGGGCCATAATTAATTATTTTTATTTAAATTTTTTTACCAACAAAATGGAAATTTAAAAAATAAAATAAAAAAAGAATTAGAATGAACGGATATCAGTGTCACCCAACTTGTAGGCCTATTAGCTCAGCTGGTTAGAGCGTTGTGTTAATAACGTGAAGATCGCAGGTTTGAGACCTGCATGATTATTTCCATTTAAATATTTTACGAACATAATTGAAAATTAAAAAAAAATAAAAAAAGAATTAGATTGAACGGGCGTCGTGCTAATAACGTAAAGGTCACAGGTTCGAGACCTGCATGGGCCATAATTATTTATTTTTATTTAAATTTTTTACGAACAAAATTGAAAACTAAAAAAAAATATAAAGAGAATTAGATTAGTCGGATAGCAGTCGCATCAAACCTGTAGGCCTATTAGCTCAGCTGGTTAGAGCGTCGTGCTAATAACGCGAAGGTCGCAGGTTTGAGACTTGCATGGGCCATAATTAATTATTTTCATTATAAACCCAACCTGTAGGCCTATTATCAGTGGCACTCGACCTGTAGGCCATAATTAATTATTTAAATTTTTTACGAACAAAATTGAAAACTAAAAAAAAATAAAAAAAAGAATTAAATTGAACTGATATTAGTGGTGCTCAACCTGTAGGCCTATTAGCTCAGCTAGTTAGAGCGTCGTGCTAATAACGCAAATGTTGTAGGTTCGAGACCTGCATGGGCCATAATTAATTATTTTGATTTAAATTTGTTACGAAAAAAATGGAAATCTAAAAAAAAAATAAAAAAAAGAATTAGATTGAACGGATATCAATTGCACCCGACCTGTAGGCCTATTAGCTCAGCTGGTTAGAGCGTCGTGCTAATAACGTGAAGCTCGTAGGTTCGAAACCTGCATGATTATTTTGAGTATTAGATTGAACTGATATCAGTGGCACCCGACCTGTAGGCCTATTAGCTCAGCTGGTTAGAGCGTCGTGCTAATAACACGAAGGTTGCAGGTTTGAGACTTGCATGGGCCATAATTAATTATTTCTATTTAAATTTTTTACGAACAAAATGGTAACCTGTAGGCCTATTAGCTCAGGTTCGAGACTTGCATGGTCCATAATTATCTATTTTGATTTAAATTTTTTACGAACAAAATTGAAAACTAAAAAAAATAAAAGTAGAATTAGATTAGAAGGATAGCAGTCGCACTGGACCTATAAGCATATTAGCTCAGCTTGTTAGAGCGTCGTGCTAATAGCGTGAAGGTTGCAGATTCAAAATCTACATGGGCTTAATTATTTCCATTTAAATTTTTTACGAACAAAATTGAAAACTAAAAAAAGAATTAGATTGAACGGATATCAGTGGCATTTGAAAACTAGGCCTATTAGCTCAGCTGGTTAGAGCATCGTGCTAATAACGCGAAGGTCGCAGGTTCGAGATCTGCATGGGCCATAATTAATTATTTCTATTTAAATTTTTTACGAACAAAATGGAAATCTAAAAAAAAATAAAAAAAAAATTAGATTGAACGGATATCAGTGGCATCCGACCTGTAGGCCTATTAGCTCAGCTGGTTAGAGCGTCGTGCTAATTATGCGAAGGTTGCAGGTGAGATTTAAATTTTTTACGAACAAAATTGAAAACTAAAAAAAATAAAAAAAGAATTAGACTGGACGGATATCAGTGGCATCTGACTAGGCCTATTAGCTCAGTTTGTTAGAGTGTCGTGTAAATAACGCGAAGGTCGTAGGTTCGAGACCTACATGGACTTTTTACGAACAAAATTGAAAACTAAAAAAAAATTGTAAAAGAATTAGATTGGACCGAACAAAATTAAAAATTAAAAAAAATAAGAGAATTAGATTAGACGGATAACAGTCGCATTGGACTTGTAGGCCTATTAGCTTGAGCGTCGTGCTAATAACGTGAAGGTCGCGCTATGGCCAAAATTGAAAACTAAAAAAAAAATAAAAAAAAGAATTAGATTGAACGGATATAAGTGGCACCCAACTTGTAGGCCTATTAGCTCAGTTGGTTAGAGCGTCGTGCTAATAACGCGAAGGTCGTAGGTTCGAAACCTGCATGGGCCATAATTAATTATTTCTATTTAAATTTTTTACGAACAAAATGGAAAACTAAAAAATAAATAAAAAAAGAATTAGATTGAACGGATATCAGTGGCACTTGACTTGTAGGTCTATTAGCTTAGTTGGTTAGAGCGTCGTGCTAATAACGCGGAGGTCACAGGTTAGAGACCTGCATGGGCCATTTTTACGAACAAAATGTAAATCTATAAAAAAAGAATTAGATTGAACTGGATATCAGTGGCACTCAATCTGTAGGCCTATTAGCTCAAAAAAAAAAGAATTAGATTGAATTGGATATCAGTGGCACTCAATCTGTAGGCCTATTAGCTTAGCTGGTTAGAACGTCGTGCTAATAACGCGAAGGTCGCAGGTTCGAGACTTGCATGGGCCATAATTAATTATTTTTATTTAAATTTTTTACAAAAAAAAATAAAAAAAAGAATTAGATTGGACGAATATCAGTGACACTTGCCATGTAGGCCTATTAGCTTAGTTGGTTAGAGCGTTATGCTAATAACGTGAAGGTTGCAAGTTCAAGATCTGTATGGGTCATAATTATCTATTTTGATTTAAATTTTTTACGAACTAAAAAAAATAAATATAGAATTAGATTAGAATGATAGCAGTCATACTGGACCTATAGGCATATTAGCTTAGCTTGTTAGAGCGTTGTGCTGATAACGTGAAGGTTGCAGGTTTGAGACCTACATGGCTCATAATTAATTATTTCTATTTAAATTTTTTACAAAAAAAAATAAAAAAAAGAATTAGATTGGACGGATATCAGTGGCACCCGACCTGTAGGCCTATTAGCTCAGTTAGTTAGAGCATCGTGCTAATAACGCGAAGGTTGCAGGTTCGAGACAGCATAAGCCGCTCAGCTAGTTAGAGCATCGTGCTAATAACGCGAAGGTCGCAGGTTCGAGACCTGCATGGGCCATAATTAAGCATCGTGCTAATAACGCAAAGGTCGCAGGTTCGAGACCTGCATGGGCCATAATTATTTATTTTTATTTAAATTTTTTACGAACAAAATTGAAAACTAAAAAAAATATAAAGAGAATTAGATTAGTCGGATAGCAGTCGCACCGGACCTGTAGGCCTATTAGCTCAGCTGGTTAGAGCGTCGTGCTAATAACGCGAAGGTCTTAGGTTTGAGACCTGCATGGGCCATAATTAATTATTTCCATTTAAATTTTTTACGAACAAAATGTAAATCTAAAAAAAAAATAAAAAAAAAGAATTAGATTGAACGGATATAGGTGGCACTTGACCTGTAGGCTTATTAGCTTAGCTGGTTAGAGCGTCATGCTAATAACGCAAAGGTTGTAGGTTCGAGACCTGTATGGGCCATAATTAATTATTTATATTTAAATTTTTTACGCATAAAAGGGAAATCTAAAAAAAAATAAAAAAAAGAATTAGATTGAACGGATATCAGTGGCACCTGAACTGTAGGCCTATTAGCTCAGCTGGTTAGAGCGTTGTGCTAATAACGAGAAGGTCGCAGGTTCAATACCTGCATGGGCCATAATTATTTATTTTTATTTAAATTTTTTGCGAACAAAATTGAAAACTAAAAAAAATATAAAGAGAATTAGATTAGTTGAATAGCAATCACATCAAACTTGTAGGCCTATTAGCTCAGTTGGTTAGAGCGTCGTGCTAATAATGCGAAGGTTGTAGGTTCGAGACCTGCATGGGTCATAATTAATTATTTTTTACGAACATCTAAAAAAAAATAAAAAAAGAATTAGAATGAACGGATATCAATGCCACCTAACCTGTAGGCCTATTAGCTCAACTGGTTAGAGCGCTGTGCTAATAACGTGAAGGTCGTAGGTTTGAAACCTGCATGACGGAAATCAGTGGCGCTCGACCTATAGGCCATAATTAATTATTTCCATTTAAGTTTTTACGAACAAAATTGAAAACTAAAAAAAAACTAAAAAAAGAATTAGATTGAACGGATATCAGTGGCACTTGACCTGTAGGCCTATTAGCTCAGCTGGTTAGAGCGTCGTGCTAATAACGCGAAGGTCGCAGGTTCAAGACCTGCATGGGCCATAATTATCTATTTTGATTTAAATTTTTTACTAACAAAATTTAAAACTAAAAAAAATAAAAATAGAAAGGATAGCCGTCGCATTGGACCTGTAGGCATATTAGCTCAGTTGGTTAATAATAATTATTTCTATTTAAATTTTATACGAACAAAATTGAAATCTACAAAAAAAAAGAATTAGATTGAACGGATATCAGTGGCACCTGACCTGTAGGCCTATTAGCTCGTTAGGGCGTCGTGCTAATAACGCGAAGGTCGTAGGTTCGAAACCTACATGGACCATAATACAAAATGGGCGAACCTGTAGGCTTATTAGTTCAGTTGGTTAGAGCGTCGTGCTAATAACGCGAAGGTCGTAGGTTCGAAACCTACATGGACCATAATACAAAATGGGCGAACCTGTAGGCTTATTAGTTCAGCTGGTTAGAGCGTTGTACTAATAATGCGAAGGTTGTAGGTTCGAGACCTGTATTGGCCATAAATTTTTACGAACAAAATTGAAAACTAAAAAAATCGAAGGCGTAGTGGCATTTCCTTCGGTTACTGCTAAATCCCTTTAAGGGTGACATCTTGTAGCAGGGTGAGTGAGGAAAAGCTTATTAAGTCTCGCATCTTGAGCTTTTGACCTTTTTGACCTTCCATGTTAATAAGTTCTCCCTTACATGAGACTCTTTACCTCTGATACTGTTTTCCCATCTTAGAATGGATCACAGCAAGTAAGCATAAAAAAGGAATTAGATTGAACGGATATCAGTGGCGCTCGACTTGTAGGCCTATTAGCTCAGCTGGTTAGAGCGTCGTGCTAATAACGCGAAGGTCGCAGGTTCGAAACCTGCATGGGCCATAATTAATTATTTCTATTTTAAATTTTTTACGAACAAAATTGAAAACTAAAAAAAAAAATAAAAAAGGAATTAGATTGAACGGATATCAGTGGCGCTCAACCTGTAGGCCTATTAGCTCAGCTGGTTAGAGCGTCGTGCTAATAACGCGAAGGTCGCAGGTTCGAGACCTGCATGGGCCATAATTATTTATTTTTATTTAAATTTTTTACGAACATCTAAAAAAAATAAAAAAGGAATTAGATTGAACGGATATCAGTGGCACTTGACCTGTAGGCCTATTAGCTCAGCTGATTAGAGCGTCGTGCTAATAACGCGAAGGTCGCAGGTTCAAGACCTGCATGGGCCATAATTATCTATTTTGATTTAAATTTTTTACTAACAAAATTTAAAACTAAAAAAAATAAAAATAGAATTAGATTAGAAGGATAGCAGTCGCGGACCTGTAGGCATATTAGCTCAGTTGGTTAAAGCGTCGTGCTAATATTAATAATTAATTATTTCTATTTAAATTTTATACTATCAGTGGCACCTGACCTGTAGGCCTATTAGCTCGTTAGGGCGTCGTGCTAATAACGCGAAGGTCGTAGGTTCGAAACCTACATGGACCATAATACAAAATGGGCGAACCTGTAGGCTTATTAGTTCAGTTGGTTAGAGCGTCGTGCTAATATCAATGGCACTCGACCTGTAAAC